>NW_023477482.1:2533-2789 GCF_013731165.1 Rhagoletis pomonella | reverse complement strand
CATATACTATATACTCGTACAAGAAGCGAACTTGAACACATGCTTTTTGAGTTTTTGGATTTTTTTATGTCGCTAAAGCAATATTAACTCCTCAATAAATTATATTTAACAAATGGTCATGCATATATGAAGATCCGAAATGCTAACTGATATAAAAGTACAATTCATATAATTTAACTTTTAATTTATTTAATTTTATAAAAACATATACATGAATATGTTTCTGCATTCACCAGCAACCTAGCAACACAGCCAG
>NW_023477482.1:0-2433 GCF_013731165.1 Rhagoletis pomonella | reverse complement strand
TCAATAAATTATATTTAACAAATGGTCATGCATATATGAAGATCCGATATGCTAACTGATATAAAAGTACAATTCATATAATTTAACTTTTAATTTATTTAATTTTATAAAAACATATACATGAATATGTTTCTGCATTCACCAGCAACCTAGCAACACAGCCAGGCACTTGCGACATAACATAACATAATCATAACAGAATATTTACGTTTTTTGCTGTTAACTCTTGTTTAAATGTTAATCGCAATGTGGTGATATTCCATGGATTTATTTTTCAGCCAAACAATTTTACGTTCCAAAAATTTGCACCTTCTCTATCTAAGTTCTCTGACAGAAGACGCACCACATACAAATTTATTTTTCTTCGGAGGACGTAATATTACAACCCGGACCAGAGCAGAGAAGTTAACATCACGACCACTATGAATAATATGGCGACCCGGAACAGAGCAGAGGAGTTAACATCACGTCCACTATGAATAACATAAAGTTAACACCTCGCCACAAGCACACATCTGATCAGCGTTGCCGCGAGCTTGAAAAAAATGTATCAGTTGCCAAGCAGAAAAAGTATCAAAAGCAAACAAAACGGTTGTTTGTTAAACTATTATTTAAAAAACAAATAATAAATACAATTTTATAATTAAATCCATAGTTATAAAAAAAAATTATATATCTTGCTTCTATCTGCATATTTGCATAATGAAAAACAAACTTATGGGGCTCCTAAACCACACAAAATCCTTGCGCAACCCGAGACTTGTACAAGTCAATATTGTGGAAATTACTACAGCATAAAATTGCGCAAGCCCTATTTTGAAGAAACGTTGCTCAAGTAAATATATGCAAGAAATATGAATGCGCGCTGTATATTTTGATAGCTTCAGCTTTAAAACGTAAAAAGATAAATAAATTAAAAAAAAAAAATTTCTACGCTTTTATCCATATTTTACAGCACGATCTGGACAACAAAATCAAAACTAGACTAAAAATTTCGCAGTTGTCGCCATTTGCAGCACAAATTACAATAACACTGTGGAACAAATTCAGGTTAGCAAAAGTTAGGTCGATTCTGAGAGTGAGGGGTGAAAATAGAGGCTAAATTAGAAGACCCGTATCGCGGCGTTTGTTTATGTTAGTTCGAATTTTTTTTTAATTGACCTTCGAACTTTGCAGTCAGATGCCGATTTTCAGCATATTGTTTATATGGTTTTTTGGCTATAACTCGTCGACTAATTGATATTTTTTCAATCTGTTAAAGCCAAATTATTGCTGGAGACCTGTGCAACAATTAAAATCTTTAAAAAAATTGATTTAGAAAATTTTTGTAGTGCTTATGAAGAAAAATGTTGGAATTTTTTTTTATGCTTTTTGAACATAAAGTATCGGTCATATCTATAGCACGCCATTTCAAATTGATATTGTGTGCCACTTATGTTTATTTATTTATTTTTAAGAATTTTCAATTAAAATACAGTTCTTTCTCTAACAAACCCCAAATAAACCCAAGTTTAACAATTTGTAGACAACTTCAAAAAAGTGCAACAAATTTTCACCTAAGTTTCAAACTTTTTTCTCGGAAGAGTTAGAAAGAAATAAATAAACATAAGTTGCACACAATATCACTTTGAAATGGCGTGCTTGCGTTTTCCAGCTTAATATTAATTTACTTCTCATTTCTTATGTACCAATTTTTTCAGTGTTGGTTTTGAAGAAACATTGAAAAAGAAATTATAAAAATATGAAAAAAAAAATATAATTTTGAAATGTTAGTTATGAAAAGTTTTAAGTAAAAAAATTAAATAAATTAAATTAATGATTTGGCCAGTTGCCGTTTAGCAGGCGGCTGTGGATCAACATCACTGCTCTCTCTAATATCTTGGTCATCGTCATCATCATCAGAAAGGTCGATAATTTCGTCCAACAGATATTCTGGAATTTCATCTTTGTCTTCCCCTTCTTCCTCGTCTTCCTCTTCTTCAAAGGTGTTTTTATACCACCAACAAATTTTAGCGAGTATTGCATCTGGAGATTTCTTTCCTCTGTACCTGAAACGAAAATAGTTTTCAATCGTTAACATGTTTAAATTGTACACTCTGACAAAGATATTAGAAAAATCTAGGAATTCAAAATATGCACACTCTATAGTTACCTTATTTCAAATGGAAGCGCAGTTTGGTGATAACGTTCGCCCTGCTCATCAGATTCAGTTGGCAACTGTTGAGCGAGTTGATCAAGATGCTGATGCAAGAGATGAATTTTGTACGACATATTAACCCCAATTTCATCGAAAGCTGCCACCATGTTTGCAACAGATTGCCTGTAGTTGTCTTTGCGTTTACCCAAAAGTCCTTTAATGACTGCTTTCAATGCGAGCCATGCATTTAATTCTCGGTCTGTCAGAACTTGGTAAAAATCTTGACGACTCATTAG
>NW_023477481.1:0-2789 GCF_013731165.1 Rhagoletis pomonella | reverse complement strand
TTTTTCGCGTTTAGGACCGACTTTCTGCATTCACGATTCGATCGCGTTATAAAAATACGCTGCCGCCAGAATAAATTCTGGAAACTAAAAGTCCGTTGACTTGTTCCTTTTGTGTTTGACATTATAACGGAATTCAATTCAATCAGAAATCGAATTGGCGAAAATGTCAAACAAAAGAAAAAGCTTTGTTGTAATCCACCTGCAGCATATATTTTCCGACCAAATGCTAACATTTCCAATTGCTCCAATTGCAATTTCTGTTAATTTTGCGCCGCTCTGCGCTCACCCTGTTAAAAAATGGTGAGATTCTAGAGCTATCGATGTTAAAAATTTAACGTGGTGAGCTTCTAGCCGATTTCTGATCTATTACAAAATACCAACGAGTAGCGTGTTGCTGCTTCTCTGTTTTAGACGTTCTCTGCTGCTTCTCTGTTTTAAACGTTCTCTGGAAGCAGCAATTACGAATAGCCGTGTGAATTGTCAAACACTACCAAAATCGCTCTAGAAGCTCACCACTCGAATCGAAAATTGAGAGCGGCAAATTAACAGATCTGAGCGGCAAGTTAACAGAGCTAAGCGGAGATACGAATTTGTTAATTTGTATCAATGTTAAGTACTTTGGATTGGATTTTCTTTTTCGCGGCTGTTTAGGTCCGCGACCTAAATATATTGCACCACCCTAATCCGCGTTTTGTCACTTGATGTAAGAGCACACAAACACATACATAAGTTACGGCTATCTTTCCAGCCGCTAACAACAAGCCCCACTGTACGGTAACTTATTGGAGGGGAAACTTAACGAAAGTTACTGTGCGGTGGGCTACATCCCTTTTCGTTTGTTGGCACTTTTTCACTTCTTAGAAGACAGCAAGGAGATCACGTCAGCCATCACACCACGTTCGGTAAGCCAACTCTTGTGTGCCACACTATTCAAACTCATAGATATTTACAAATAAAACGATTTTTAATTTCATTGCACTAAAACCACTGTGTCTTTTATTTGCTCCTATTTTCGTTACATTAACTTTACGCTGGTGCGCTTCATCTTCGTGCGACGCCACCTGCGTATATAGCGGCATTGATTTAATAAAAAAAAAGATTAAAATTCTTGGTTAAATTAATGAAAATTAATTTACGAAAATATATGCCAGGGAATGCTTTAACTCCAAAACGTAGATTTGTTATTTAATAAATATGTGAAAGCTATGCAACTATGCAAACTCATTGGTGATTTGCCGTCGGCATTTGGGTCGAAAAAATCGTTTTTTTTTTAACGATTCTTATTGTAGTTGCTACGCTATTTGCAATGCAACAAACCGCAGTTTGCTAGGTGCTTTAGTTTTTTCCCAAATTCAATTTAAAGATGGACACATTGACAAAAAAAGCCTACAAATGCGTACTCTTTGGTAATTTGTTGTCGGCATTTAAAAGCGAAGAAAAAATCTGTTTTTATTTTTTAACGATTGCTACGCTGCTTTCAATGCAACAAACCGCAGTTTTCTTGCTAGCAAATTCACTCAAAGATGGATACATTGACAAAAACGTACAAAAGCAGCAATTGCACTTGTTAGCAAAGTGGTTTTTCTCGAAAAGTTATATTTGAGTTTTATGAACATTTATTTCGCGAAAATATGCCATATGCATATAACCTAAGCAGATACCTTTTCTTAAAATCTCAGACCTTTTACTCGATTTGTTCAAATAAATTTAAGTGAAAGTTATGAAATTTTAAGTAAAAGCTATTGCTTAGTTTTTATGCATACGGACCAATGTGTTGAATGATGATTTTTCACTGCAATACTCGTATTACATGTAAATAATGGGGCATATTCATGGCCAAAATAAAGTTGACACTAAAGTTAGTTACAGCTTTTTCACATCATTTTCAGTGGAATAGGTATCTGTGAAAAGAGCTGCAACTAACTTTCTTCCTATTAGGCATGCGCATATGGATGCTTGTAGTACACACAGATGCGATCAACTAATTAGCAACGAAATTCAAAATGATATTGTTTGCGAATTATGTTTATTTATTTTTAATAATTTCCTTTAAAATATAATTCAATCTTTAACAGAAACCACAATAATAAAAGTTTAAAAGCTTGCACAAATTGCATAAAAATTAATCAAACTTAAAAAAAAAATTGTTATCAAGATTTCAAAATTTTTAATTTGAAATTTAGAAAATTTTCGGGTATGCACCTTTGTAGCCCATTCAATGAAGTACAATAAAGTGCAAGTTTCTAGTCATTAAAATTTACCGTTGATTTTTTAGAATTTTTTTTTGTGGAGGTTGTTCGCATTTTCTTCCATTAACACATGATAAAAATTTTTTTTGTATGAAAAAAACAGCAACATCCCACAAAAAAAAAAAATCTATAAAATCACCGGTAATTTTTAACAACTTGAAACTTGCACTTTCTTATACTATAATTGAATGGACTACAATACTGCATACCCGAAAATTTTTTAAATATTCTAATTAAAAATTTGGATGACCATTTCTTGAAGTTTGATTCGTTTTTTTGCATTTGTGCAAGCTTTTAAACTTTAGTTAATGTGGTTCTTGTTACAGATTGAATTATATTTTAAATGAAAATCATTAAAAATAAATAAACATAATTTGCAAACAATATCATATTGAATTTCCTTGCTAATTAGTTGATCGCATCTGAATGTATGTATGTACATATGTACATATGTACCCAATACACATACTCCAAAATCATTTATTGATAACGTTCTTGCACATGCACATAATATTACATATATGTATGTACATACATACT
>NW_023477480.1:0-2790 GCF_013731165.1 Rhagoletis pomonella | reverse complement strand
GCAGCAATCCATTGGGCCATAACCTTCTTCAGACCATACGTCTATGGTAGAAAATTCTTAGTAAAAACCGACCATCGCCCATTAACATACCTATTTTCAATGAAAAGTCCTTCATCTAAGCTGACACGAGTAAGATTGGATTTAGAAGAGTACGATTTTGAGGTGGAGTATATAGCTGGTAAAGAAAATCATATCGCGGATGCATTATCCCGCATAACCATTACAAATTTAAAAGATATGTCAGTGGAAGCAAACAAAATATTTAAAATAACAACAAGATCAGCAGCTAAAAAGACCAATAATAAAACTGAAGTCAAAGAAAGTCACAAAGAGAACCCCAAAATTTACGAAGCGCTAAATAAATTTGAAGTAAAAAGACATGTCGAGCTCGTTTTCAATCCTCCGAAATTATATTTCAAAAAAGGAAAGAAAATTTGTAGCAATTTTGATACAAGCAACCTAATTGTTGAGGATAAGATTGACTTAGGACAATTCTTTACCAGGCTCGAAAGAGAAGCCGGCAATTTAGGACTTGTACAAGTACAGTTGTCCTTAGGGGACAAATTGTTTAAAAAGAATTATACTGCAGTAGGCAAATTTATGGAAATGGGAAATAAAGTTCTCAAAAAGTTAACAATCGCTCTAACCCCAGAGGTTATATGTGTGACGTTTGCGTCTTATGACGATCCTATTAGTGGTGGCCACCCAGGAATAAATCGCATGACAGATAAAATCCAGCAGAAATATAGCTGGCTGAATATGAAAAATGACATACGAAAATATGTAAAGAACTGCATCCACTGCAAGAAAAATAAAATTAATAAACATATCAAAGAACCAATGACAATAACAGAAACACCTCCGAAGGCTTTTGATATTGTACAAATCGACACAGTCGGCCCATTGCCAAAGTCGATAAATGGAAACGAATATGCAGTTACCATTATATGCGATCTAACCAAATATTTGGTAGCGATTCCAGTTCCAAGCAAACATGCAACAACTGTCGCTAAAGCCATATTCGAGCATTTCATCCTGATTTATGGCCAAATGAAAACAATTTTAACAGACATGGGCACAGAATACAAAAATAGCCTGTTCAATGAACTGTGTAAATTGTTAAAAATTGAGCATAAAACTTCTACACCGTACCATCACCAGACTTTGGGTACTGTAGAACGCAGTCACCGGACATTCAACGAATATATGCGTGCATACATATCCAGTGACAAAGACGATTGGTATGAATACCTCAGGTATTTCGCTTATTGTTACAATACAACGCCATCAACAACACATAATTATTGTCCTTTCGAACTAATATTCGCAAAACAACCACCAAATTATGAATTTTTGGAAGAAAATGAAATTAGCCCGGTATACAACCATGAGGCGTATGACAAAGAAGTAAAATACAAACTTCAAATAGCACAGCAAAGAGCAAGCAAATTAATTCAAGAAGCTAAAGAAAAGCAAAAATCCAATTATGACAAAAATAGCTATAGTAAGGAAATTAAAATAGGAGATTTAGTATTAGTTAAAGAAGAGGCCTCCCATAAGTTAGAGAATAGATGTACAGGACACTATAAAGTTAAAACCATTGATAAAAATAACAACTATACTTTAATTCCACATAGCATAGGAGATAGCAATAAAAACAAAAAGGAAATCGTAATTCATAAAAATAGGCTTAAACCAATTTAAAACCTTTAAAAATAAGCATGCCACTTTATCCATAATAATAATTTAGAGAAAAAAAAAAATAATAATACACATAAGCATTCCAATTTACTCAACCTTATATACGGCACAAGCCAAAAGAAAACAAAATCAAATATCACATAAAATATACAAACAAACAAAAAAAAACAAAAGGAAAACACGTAACAAAACAATGGTAACAAGATCCTAAAACGATTAAAATTTTGTCAACCCAAACAAACATCAAGCGGTTCACTGAATCAGTAAAATAGATATATATAGTTGACTACAAATATATATATATCTATTTTTTTTTAAGAGGGAAGGTGTAGCATAAGCACATCGCCCTTTTTACTTTAATTGTCATGTGCACATAAGTAATGTATAAACAAATAGGAATGTACACAAACAACAGTTTACCCAAATCAGTTACATCCCAACAAGCATTTCAGTAAACGTTTTTAAAAATAACTTAAATTAAGCTTGCTATAATAAGCGTTAAATAAGCATTTTTAATATTAAGCTTATTAAAAGTTTTTTCAAATAAACCTTTAATAAGTTTTAAGAGCGAATGTTTATAAATAACTTAAACTTATAAATGAAATGTAAATGCCAACGACATGAAGTAGTAAATATAAATTTTTTTCAATCGTAAGTGACGTGTTTACGTTTTTTAAAATATATTATTAAAAGAAAAAATTAAATAAAACCGATATGGTAAAAAAAGTCCAATCCAGGACCCGCTGCGCTAATCGGTGGAGCATTCGAGTCTTAAAATGATGAGTTCCCCTTATCCTTTCTTAGTTTAACATTCAATTAAAAATGTATTAAATTTTTTTCAGAAAAGTTCATCAATGAGAATGGCGGCGATGAAGCGGAATATATAGCTGCATCGATGTCGCTTTTCCAATTTGCCAATAACCGCAAGTAATTGAAAACACGCAACAAGATGTAATAATTAACTTTTTTATGCTTAATTTGTATTTGTTATTGTGAATTTGTATGCTAAAATGTCTATTCCCTATTTATATTTTCGCGACTGTAGATGAGTCCGCCGAAAATTCGCATTTCGTTTAGTTTCTAGATGTT
>NW_023477479.1:0-2790 GCF_013731165.1 Rhagoletis pomonella | reverse complement strand
TATATTGTTGTAATATTTTTTGCTTACATATTAATCAATCGATTTTAGCTTATAACTATAAAAGGTGGCAACTCTCCGCAAGCAATATTCTTTATTGAAATCCAGGTTACAACCTATCTGTATACCAAGTTTCATTGAATTACGTCAATTTTTTTTAACGCAAAAGAGCAACAATCATAATCACACACTCACACATAAACTTTCACATTTATAATCCGGATATCTATTACTAGGGTTTGGGAATGAGTCAAGAATTTTCGGATTTGGAATGAGTTAAGAATTGTCGAATGTAGGCACATACACATACATACATACATAGAAGCCATATTTATTACTATGTAATTACTAATTAGTCACCTTGGTCACAACATAAAACAACTAATGAGGCAATTTTCGCATTGCCAAAATCAAACGGACTTTGTAATGCTCAATAGTGACAAGGACTCGTCAAAGACATTTAGTTCATTTCAATTGCCTCTTCAATTGATACAATAAGCTACGAGTACATAATTTGATATTTATTGACATTTTGTGAAAGAAACTAAAGGAAAAAAGGCTGACCAATGCAATAAATACTAAAAGAATTTAAGTTTTAATTCGTTGGTAAGAGGCGGGACCTACTAAATATCATTCTTTTATAACAGAAAATTGTACGTCTACTATTTAATTTCATGAAAATCTGACCATAAATTTATGTATATATGTATCTGTGTTCGTATGGAATAGTAACTCCACAACCGATTGCGAATGAAAGAACATGAAAGAAATAGTTCCGATACTAGCAAGTTAATATTCTTGTTAAGTCTCATCAAAAAATTCCTTGTGGTTTAAAGAATAAAGGGAATGGTGCTTTATATTAAATCCAGCCTTCCAACATAAGCTACTATTCCATACGAACATAGATATGTATGTATGTACATATGTATAAGTCGTTTCACCCCTACTAAATATATTGAGTGTCTGGCTGAACTGAGTCCAGCTATTATTAGTGTTTATTTACAATTTTGTGAACTATATCATACTGAAAAATTCGGTTCACTAACCTAACTAAGACCTAATAAATGTCTGTGGATAACCTAATCCACTACATTTTAAAGAAACTATTTAATTACAACAACAGAAAGCGGAGCTAGGGAATGCGCTTGCGCGGTAGAAACGTTGCTGAAAAGGTTAACAAGGCAGCAAGATTAGAAAAGTGGCGTAAAGGTAATTCGTATAAATGTGATACTAAATAGCATTTGTGTGATAATAAATTTGTAGTTTAAATGGTGAATTATTGCAAGTGTTGTTTAAGTTTTTAAATGCTCTTTTTATACCCGAGCGCACTTGTGCACAAGGGTATTATAACTTTGTTCACATAACGGTTGTTTGTAACAGGCAAAACGAATCGAGATAGATATAGACAAATGTATACATAAATGATCAGAATGAAAAGAGAAATCGATTAAGCGGTGACTGTCTGTCCGTCCGTCCGTCCGTCCGTCCGTCCGTCCGTCCGTCCGTCCGTCCGTCTGTGCACACGATAACTCGAGTAAAAATTGAGATATCTTAACGAAACTTGGTACGTGAACTTCTTTTGGGCGTGGGACGGATGGTATTGAAAATGGGCGAAATCGGATAATAACCATGCCTACCTCCCATATAACGGTAATTTTAAGAAATACGAAAACTGCGATATTTTAGTAACTACTGAAGATAATTCACTCAAAATTGATACTTACAATGAGTTTCAGACGGAAGACATGAATATTATAAATTTTTGGAAAATGGGCGTAGCCACGCCCACTTATGGTTACATGTGTATATCTTGGTAACCGCTGCACCAATTTCTTCCAAACTTGGCACAGTTGTTGGCCTTAGTACAACATACTAAATGGCTGAAAATTTTAAAAATCGGACAATAACCACGCCTACCTCCCATATAACGGTAATTTTCAGAAAAACGAAAACTGCGATATTTTAGTAACTACTGAAGATAATTCACTCAAAATTGATATTTGCAATGAGTTTTAGACGAAAAATAAGAATATTACAAGATTTTGGCAAATGGGCGTAGCCACGCCCACTCATGGTTACATGTGTATATCTTGGTAACCGCTACACCAATTTCTTCCAACCTTGGCACAGTTGTTGGTCCTGGTACAGCATACCAACTGGCCGAAAATTTCTAAAATCGGACAATAACCACGCCCACATCCCATATAACGGTAATTTCGAGAAATACAAAATCTTCGATAAATCAGTAAATATTGAAGCTAATTTATTCAAAATTGATGATTGCAACAATTCTTTACCAAGAAATACGTTTATGACAAAATTTTGGAAAATGGGCGTAGCACCGCCCACTTGTGATCACATATATGTATCTCGCTAACCGTTCTAGCAATTTGTACCAATCTCGGTATGGTTATTGTGCTTGCCACATAAAAGCAAACCGTTGAAAATTGTTGAAATCGGACTAAAATTGAGGCCGCTTTTCATATAACGGTAAATTTCAGATATGCTTGAAACTTCAATATTTCGAAATTTAAGGACGCTAATTTACTTAAAATGTATACACCCCGGCTTATCATGTAGCGGTAGCTTTCGGAAAGGTGGAAAACATATATTTAATACTTGCGCCGGGTATTTAATGTTCGGCTCCGCCCGAACTTAGACTTTCTTACTTGTTTCAATATTTTTTTTACATTATTCCAAAACTCATTAAACATTATAACTCATTTACACTAATATATGTGCTTACCCCTAGCTCCGCTTACTGTTGTTGCAACACGTCCCGTTTCGCTGTAT
>NW_023477478.1:0-2790 GCF_013731165.1 Rhagoletis pomonella | reverse complement strand
TTTGTACTAATTTACTTCGTTTTTAAAAAAGCTTGTCGGCGAATTCATACATACATATCATACATACCCAACCAATTATGTATGTACGCTGAATTCGCCGACAAGCTTTTTTAAAAACGAAGTAAATTAGTACAAATTGTTAGTAATTTTCATTAGAGTTTGAATAACTCCTTTCACTAAATGGCTTTTAGTAAGTAGCTTTTATTTAACTTGGTCATCCCGCGCAAATCGCGGAAATTTCCAATCGATTTTAAACTGACTTCCCGACAAGTTAGAGACTTGAAATTTTCAGCATAGTTCCAATCACGATGACAATGCAATTTAATATATAAATGAATTCCCCATATGGTCCAGGGGTCTTGATTCAAAGGCGGTCAAAAAATAGTAAGATTTATGGCTAACAGAGCGGAATTTGCCAAAGAACGTAAAACCACTATAAAATTGTTAAAGCTGCCGGCGCGCCGCGGCGGTAGTGTAGCAAAGCTATTTGTAGCAAATTCTAGACTCCAGATGTCGCCCCGCCAGAAGAAGTTAAATATTGCGCCTAAATATATGCCATGCTACAGCGGAAATGGACGGCACGCCATTTCTTTAAATAAAATTAACTGCTGTTCATATATGTAATACTCCTATATTGGCAGTAAGAGCTAGTACCGTCCGAAAACACTACAGTACAGATATATCAATAAACACGTACGAAAGTAAAGGAACACATAGGTTTATAAATAAACATGTACACAACACATATACAAAAACGGCACTCAAGTACACAATCCATTGACAAAAACGGTACTAGACTGTCTCGCTTTGATTTCGGAATGCTTACACATTGAGAAGTTAGCTTACTGCCAATATAGGAGTATGTATGTATTACATCCCCGCAAACATATTCTGAGCGCTCAGAATATATGAGTCGGAAAGGAGTCCTAGGTAAGTAAGAAATATGAGTTTCAAAAACAAACATTTTTTTACTCTTATATGAATCTTTTAGGAGTCATATATGATCCAAGTTATGAGCCAGCACTTTGTGCCAGTATAAAAACAATAACGACTAGAAATTTATATCTAAACTTGTTTATACAGATATGAAAAATAATTAGGAAGGAAAAATAAACAAAATTTAGCAGCAGCAACTGCCCAGCAAACATTTGGAGTCATAAATGAGTCTTTAAGGAGTCCTATTTCGGAGCCATTACGCTCATAATGAGCTCATTTAAGAGTCCGATATGAGGGTGTATCCCTTCCTCCGAATGTCGACTTATATGAGCATAAATTCATATATCAAATGAGCCTCAATATGAGCCATATTGGACTCTTATTGGCCTCATATACGGCTCATTTTGCACTCTTTTAAAACAATTTTTTGCCTCATATAGGAATCATTTCAGACTCTTTTTAAGACTTACCGGTCTCATAAATTACTACAATCGGACTCTTATTTTACGTTATTCTTTGAGTCTTATGGAACTCACTATATTTGCAAAGGCATTCAGCAAAAATTCCTTTCAAATAACATATGTACATACATACTTACGTGCATATACACATTCCAACATGCATTCAATAGCAGCAGCTGCAGCTAAATTTTGTTCATTTTTTGTTTTCTAATTATTTTCAATTTCTGTATGAACAAGTTTAGATATAAATTTCAAATCTTTATTGTTTTTATATTCGCACAAGGTGCTGGCTCATAACTTGGATCATATATGAATCCTAAAAGATTAAGTAAACAATTTTTTGTTTTTGAAACTCATATTTCTTACCCACCTAGGACTCCTTTCGGACTCATATATTCTGAACGCTCAGAATATGTTTGCGGGGTGCTATTACATGAATGCTGCAATATATGAACATATGTATATATGTATGCGCAGAGGTTTGTATATAAATATGCAACAGTATTTGAAATGAATTCCTTGCTAACATGGCTCTAAAGTAAGTTCATTAAGAGAGTTGAAGAATAAAGCCAATAAGAGTCACAGAACAGCATACAAGGAGCTCCGAAAGTAGGCATTTATGAGGCCAATAAGAGCCATTTAAGAGCTTCAAAAAGAGTCCAAAATGAGCCGTATATGAGGCCAATAAGAGTCCAATATGACTCATATTGAGGCTCATTTGATATATGAATTTAAGCTCATATAGGACGACCTTCGCAGGAAGGGAAACACCCTCATTTCGGACTCTTAAATGAGCTCATAATGAGCACAAAGGCTCCGAAATGGGACTCCTTAAAGACTCATTTATGACTCCAAATGTTTGCTGGGATATATGCTGCTGTTATATGTACATATGTATGTTTATACAAAACGTAAGCAAACATTTTGCTTGCCAAGTCTTCTGTTCTCTTTCATTGCCAGGTGAATTATTTTAATATTTATTGCAAAATTTTGTAAATAAAATAAAATAACACTTTTTAATATACAACGCTTTTATAAATGGACTAAAAATTATAAAATAAAATAATGTAAAAAAAATATTTTTTAAAAACAAGCTTTTATTTAACCTGTACAATCAAAGGAATAAAATGAAGTAGTGTAACAAAAGATTTTTTAGCAAGAAAATTTTGTCAAAACTGCACTAAAATGAAGAAAATAAAATAAGTTAAGATCTCGTTAAAGTTACTATAAGCCATTTAGTGAAAGGAGTTATTCAAACTCTAATGAAAATTACTAACAATTTGTTCTAATTTACTTCGTTTTTAAAAAAGCTTGTCGCGCGAATAGCAAACCGGCATTTAAATATCTGCATACATACATATACATACATACCCAACCAACTATGCATGTGCGC
>NW_023477477.1:0-2790 GCF_013731165.1 Rhagoletis pomonella | reverse complement strand
TTTGATATAATTTCAATAACTATTGTAAAAAAATCACTCCATGCTTACTTTTGTAAGTTACTGTATAAGACTACTTTAATCGTCACTTTGGTTTCGTTTACTTATAAGTATTTTTTTCAAATAGCGCTTTTTCGACAGATGGATCGCCCTTCGAATCTTCTCCTCAGCCTCTTCTACACCATATAACGTTGCAACGGCATCTTAAAATAAATAAATATAAGTACACATAACATTTCAAAATTTACTTTAACGAACCTTTGACGACTTTATACAGCTTGAAGTCCTTCAACCGCTTCTTTCCATGACTACCGTCCGTGTTGTACTCATAAATGAATTCCGGCTCGAAAATCAAGTCAATATTTTTCTGTAAATTACTGGAAATAATTTTTTTCACCATATTGACCTACAAAATAAAAAACAAAAAATTAATATTAAGGAACAAATGGGCCAGCGGTCAAAATAGTAGCAGCCCAATATTTCGATAATAATTTTTTTAATTTAATTTTAATTATGTTTTTATAAAAGTATAGTTCGTTCTTTAACAAACACAATATAAATCCAGGCTTCAAACTTTGTTTACAATTTAAAAAGTTTGAAATTTTGATGAAAATTTGTTGAATTGTTTTAAATTTTGCACAAAGTTTGAAATCTGGATTTCTATTGTTTTTGTTAAAGAACGAACTACACTTTTATAAAAACAATTAAAATTAAATTAAAAAAATTATTTTCGAAATTTGTACACTTGTTAAAACATTTACTAAAGTGCTTACATAGCTTTTAGTGTTGGATTCGTATATATTTTCATCCAATTCTTTTAGCGTGTCGTCGTCTTTTATGGGGAATGTACCCGACATGGTTGAGTTCTCTGTGTCTTGAATTAATAGCTTTTTTATAAGAACATTTTGTTCAGCTAATGCTTCCATTACAACTGTATTTTGAAGAGTGGTCGAATCTGAAAAATCGAAAAAAACTTTAGTTCTAATTTTTTCATATCATAAAAATCGAAAAAGTGCATACTTTTTAGTTCCTCTGTTACGAATGAATGTAGTTGTGATATTGAATCTGAAAATATAGAAGTAAAAAAGTTTTTTTTTTTAATTCTTACAAAGTTTTATACATACCTTTTATTTCCTGAAATTTCTTATCTATTTTTGTTTCAAATATTTCTTCCAGCCACACGCAATTCTCACACCGGTTTTCATCTGCACAAAAATTATAATGAATTTGTTATAAAAGTACATTTTAATTTTCAATATTTACCTTGTGTTTCCACGTTTGTCTTCGTGAGTTTAACGTACTTTGATGGCCGTTTTCCATTTTTGGGGGTTCGCTTATAAATAAATAAATTATAATGGTTACTTATTTGTACATTTAAACAAATATTAAATTTTTATTGAGTTTAAAAGCAGCCATGTAAGATTGGAATCAAGACAATTTTATCCTGCTGAGGTAAACCTATGCACTTACATTTGATTTGGGATAGAAGAAAACTTTCGTCTATGCTGCTGCGATTTAAATTGACCAAACATATTCCTAAATATTTTAATGAATCTATTGGTTCCTCAAAAAAAGCAGTTGGATTTAAAAGTCGCTTTCCTATTACAAGTTTTTTTTCTTTATTGAAAGCTGCTATTTGGAAAGGTATATTAGGTTCAATAAAACAATAGTTGTCGGGAAACTCGACACTAAAAATATATTCCGACGTGACTAACTTTATTCGATTTTTTTCTTCTAAAAATCTTTCTTGTTGAGTTTGTATATTAGGCTTTTCGCGGGAAACGTTGTTATAAATTTGTTGAAGTATATGTGTGGGTTTTTTAACGTAACTTTTTAAAATTTGCAAGTAATTTTCAAAGTTGTAAGCTGAAAAATTTTGCAGAATTCCGAATTGTTTTGCACAGTCTGTGATATGCAAAAGGCTGTGCACATTAAAACTCACGCTATTTTCCTGGAACACAACTGGAAAATTTTGCACAAACAGCTTCAGCATATCCTGACAAAGTTTTATGACAAAGTTTTATATTTCGCTCGTAGCTTTTTGGACATGATAATAATTTGCTTCCTTTTAGTACTAAAATACCCGTATAGAGCAAAAATTGCCGAAATTCCGTGGCTTTCCAATGCACAATATCTTCGAAGCCACGCGGTCGGCGAGAAAATTCCAATGGAATATATTTTCGAAGGGATTTTAAATCCTTAGAAATATTAAGGATATTCTCTTTTGAAACTTTATATTCCAAGTTAATTTTGTTATTTAACAAACGCATCAGAAATTTTCTTACCACCCCTAAGTCTACCAAGTGCATACTGTCAAGAGCCACTTGACTTACCATATTAAGATTAATTTTTTCCAAAGGAGAGATTTTAGAACGAAAAGTTTTTTGATGGTGAGATTTTAGCCGCCTCTCCTTAAAATCTTCATCTGAAATCAGTGGGCCTGAATCTATACTGTAAGTTAAAACGTGATCAATATGCTTCGCTACTTGCGTACATTTGGAACAACCGTAAGAGGATGTGTGCCCAACTGTTCCACATATAAATGAAGTAGCTGGGGCATCGCAAACCACAGCTCTTAATGTAAGGCGAACTGTTTTGTTTTTAATACAAATTCCAGTTTGTGAAATGCGAGTCATTTCTTCAACAAAATCAAGTAAATAAACATCTAAATCACTGGGCTTTTGCTTTCCAACATATACTCCAATGGGTAATATAGAAGTTATCTTAGAGTTAACAATTCTAATCAAAATGGGCCATAGCTGAACCCTGGAGCTTCTAAATAAGGGTATTCCA
>NW_023477476.1:0-2790 GCF_013731165.1 Rhagoletis pomonella | reverse complement strand
TTCGAGTTATGCACTTTTAGCGTATAGCTGTATACAAATTGGAGGTATAAAGGGCTTGTACCTACCTATATGTATATTGGCATATATATATGTATATATATATAGATAGGGTGTAGGGTTGTAGGTATAACGATGTATGTATGTGCCCGCAATGAACCACTTGAATATTATTATGGGTTAGTATATATGTATATGTATGTATGTATATATTCACCAACGTATATAAATGGAAAAGATAAAAAATCAAATTCATGCAAATGATTTTAAAATTTTTATAAATGTAGCCTTTTTTTCTCTGAGTGTATCGCTTTTGTCAACAGCGAATCTTATTAGATTTTATGTATATCAACTCGTTGTGTTGACGAAAGCAACGAATTGCAAATTAAACACAAATACGTATGTACGTATGTATGTAAATACATACATATGTACATAAATAAGCAAATAATAAGGCAATGTTCCAACGCCGGCGCAAACGGCACAAATGGATTTACCCTATGTATATTTAAGCAAAAGAAATGCGGGGGGGCAACCAGCAAGTTGCAAAGTAATATGTATGCGCAGCGGTAAAAATTGTGACACGAACTTTCAGGGTTTTTACACACATACGTTCATATGCATATCAAGACGTATGTATGTACATACATATGTATAGGAAAATTCCTGCAAAGAATTTTAAAGTTTTGCAAAAGTGAGCTTTTTGTCTTCAAGTGTATCGCTTTTGACAGTAGCGATTCTGATTGGAAATTATAGCAGCTGGAAATTTAGCAGGCAGCGCAGCCAACGAAATATGCAAAGAAATGCAAAGAAACTATGCCAATACGTAAGTATGTATGTACATACATACATACATATGCACATAAATACGCGAATAATACGGCAAAGTTTCTAACGCCGGCGCAAACGGCAAAATTTATATATATGTACAAAAAACCACACAGAGCGTTTTGAAAATTTGGATGTAGATATATGTATTTGTACATACGAGAATGTACGATGGCAATAATAGCGCTGGCGCAACCAGCAAATTTTAAAGTAGGTATATACGGTAGGAATACCGAGTAAAATTGTTAACCGAGCGTGTGTTTTTTGTACATAAGTACATACATACATACATATGTACATCAACGAATATGGCGAATTAAATTTTAGACTTCCAACGAGTAGTGGGTTTTCGCGTGTACGTACATATGTATATTAAAACCGTTAGAGTAACGGGAATATGTATGTATATATAAGAAAATTGTATTTTGGGACTTACTTGCGTGTTTGGGTTTTTACCATGGTTGACCGGGGAGGAAACGACTTTCCCGCGTTGCAAATTTTTTGTCCAACGATGGAAATTGGAGTCCCGCGAAGCTCCTTTAGCTCCCGCGCTTAAATGTTGGTCCCTCGTTGCGAACTCCTACGGCGCACTTGTTGCCGAACTTTAATTTTATTGCTTTTGAAATCCCACGTTGGGCAGCCGAAAATGTTGGCGTAATTTATAAAAAATGCAAAACTTTTACAATTTACCGGTTTTAATGTTTTTAGTGATCGAAAAAGACGAGAGTGAAAATTTGCTGCTGCTGCTCGCTGATGCTGCCGAAAAAGAAAGGAAGTAATAACAAGTAAGAAAGCCTAAGTTCGGGCAGAGCCGAACATTAAATACCCGGCGCACGTATTAAATATATGTTTTTCGCCTTACCGAAAGCTACGGCTATATGGTAAGCCGGGGCGTATCAATTTTGAGTAAATTAGAGTCATTAGATTTCGAAATTTTGAAGTTTCAAGCAGTTCTGACATTTACCGTTATATGAGAAGCGGCCGTTATTTTAGTCCGATTTCAATAATTTTCAACGGTTTGCTTATATGTGGCAAGCACAATAACCACACCGAGTTTGGTACAAATTGGTAGAACGGTTACTGAGATACATATATGTGATCATAAGTGGGCGGTGCCACGCCCATTTTCCAAAAATTTATCACAAACGTATTTCTTGGTAAAGAATTGTTGCAAGCATCAATTTTGAATAAATTAGCTTCAATATTTACTGATTTATCGAAGATTTTGTATTTCTCTAAATTACCGTTATATGGGATGTGGGCGTGGTTATCGTCCGATTTTAAAAATTTTAGGCGATTTTGTATGCTGTACGAAGGCCGACAACTGTGCCAAGTTTGGTAGAAATTGGTACAGCGGTTACCAAGATATACACATGTAACCATAAGTGGGCGTGGCTACGCCCATTTTCCAAAAATGTATAATATTATTATTTTTTGTCAAAAAATTATTGTAAATACCAATTTTGAGTGATTTATCTTCAGTAGTTACTAAAATATCGCAGTTTTCGTATTTCTGGAAATTACCGTTATATGGGAAGTGGGCGTGGTTACAGTCCGATTTCGCCCATTTTCAATAGCAACCCACCTTGGATTAAGGGAAACCTACATACCAAATTTCGTTGAGATATCTCAATTTTTGCTCGAGTTATCGTGTACACGGACAGACGGACAGACGGACAGACGGACGGACAGACAGACATGGCTTAATCGATTTCTTTTTTTATCCTGATCATTTATGTATACATTTGTCTATATCTATCTCGATTCGTATTGGCTGTTACAAACAACCGTTATGTGAACAAAATTAATATACCCTTGTGCACAAGTGCGCTCGGGTATAATGACAGTCGCAACCAGTGTGGCCAGGCGACCGCTATTTTTCGAAGTTAGTTTTCGCGTTGCCAATATCAAATATGGCTCGCAAGGACCATGTTCAATATTTACGATATTGGTTTCGATATTAAA
>NW_023477475.1:533-2791 GCF_013731165.1 Rhagoletis pomonella | reverse complement strand
TTTGACAGGGTTGCCACCTGCGTTTAAAATTGTGATATTTACACCGTTCTCCCGATTTTCAAAAATGAGGTGTCAAATGAAAGGGCTTGGCCTCTGGATGTGCAGAAAGGATATATTTTTTTGACAAGGTTGCCACCTGCGTTTAAAATTGTGATATTTACACCGTTCTCCCGATTTTCAACAATGAGGTGTTAAATGAAAGGGCTTGCCCTCTGAATTTGTAGCAAGGATATATTTTTTTGACAGGGTTGCCACCTGCGTTTAAAATTATGGTATTTACACCGTTCTCCCGATTTTCAAAAATGAGGTGTCAAATGAAAAGGTTCGGCCTCTATGTATAAAATAAGGTTTTATTTTTTAAATATTGTTTGAAATTTCATATTAAAGAAATATTTATTTCCGCACTTACATGTATTTAAATATGTATGTATGTACATAAAATTACTTAAATTAAAACTCATAAAGATAATTCATATTTTATGTACATGAGTCTGTATATTTATTAATTTCTGCACTTGAATTTGTATACGAACATACATACGTATATAAATAAAAGCTGATTAAAACAAATATTTTTGCTTAGTTGCTATCTTCAACATCTAGTGTTGAAAATTTTAGGAGCTCAAAGTTTAGTTTTGTAATTAATAAATTTGACAGCGATTTCTTTGAAAGTTTTGTTCGCAGTTTAGTTAATATTGTGAAAGAAATTCGTTATAATGTGCATACCACTAACAATAATGGAATGCATTCTCAAGAAATTATGGTCGTTAGTATTTCTCAGAAATCTTTATAGAAAAACATCATTCAACAGCAATATTTGCGGTTCTGCTTGCAGATGAGAATAGCCCTCACAATTATTGCAAGTGTGTAGAAATATTTTTAAACAAACAGCTTTCGCATATGTTGGGTAGAAAAATTTCGCGTTTGAATAACAGCGAAAATGACTTCTACCTAACATGTATGGAAGAAAATAATAACACCATCCACAAACTTTTTTCACATGCATACATAGTTGTACAATGTACATATGTATAAATATTGCAAATATGTAGGTAGATATGAATAAATGCACCAAAGTATAGTCATACATACCCTGCAGTGAAAAATTATCAATTGTTTAAACTAACCAACTTATAGTTAGCTTTTTGGCGAGATTTCGATTAATACCTCACTTTTAATTAGCTATGACAAAACCAACTTAAAGTGAATTGTAAAGTCGTGCAGGAGTCATGCAGACGCAATCGGGAGTTGGTTTTCTTTACAAGTTTCTATTAAATATCCTCATACAAAAATTACTTTCAATACACTTTTTTCTGAACTTCGCAGATTCTTTTCCATATTCAGGACAAATAAAAGGAAGATCGAAATTGTATACTATCATTTTGAAGTTATGTCTGACGGTGTTCGAATATGGGGCCACCCAGAGCAGAATATGTAAACAAATATGAAATGTAATAAAATAAAGTAAATAAATAAGTAAATAAAAAAGTAAAAAAACAAAAAAATATTTTGTTTTTCTAATTGATATTTTATGTCCAAAAGTAGTTAGTTACAAGTTAGTTGACATGTAATGCAGAGGTATCCAGGTCTGACTTTTTTGCGGCCATCGCCCCACAAAAGTAGTCAGCTTATTTCGAACAAAATACACAGTTAATAGTTAGCACTAGTGTTCGCGTAAACAGACTAAAGTTAGGTATAAGCTAACGTCACTCCCTGCAGGGTACATATGCACGTATAGGTTCATTTGACACGTCATTTTTGAAAATCGGGAGAACAGTGTAAATACCATAATTTTAAACGCAGGTGGCAACTCTGTAAAAAAATATATCCTTCCTACACATCTAGAGGTCAAGCCCTTTCATTTTACACGTCATTTTTGCAAATCGGGAGAACGGTGTAAATACGATAATTTTAAACGCAGGTGGCAACCCTGTAAAAAAATATATCCTTGCTACAAATTTAGAGGGCAAGCCCTTTCATTTGACACCTCATTTTTGAAAATCGGGAGAACGGTGTAAATATCACAATTTTAAACGCAGGTGGCAACCCTGTCAAAAAAATATATCCTTTCTGCACATCCAGAGGACAAGCCCTTTCATTTGACACCTCATTTTTGAAAATCGGGAGAACGGTGTAAATATCATAATTTTAAACGAGGTGGCAACCCTATTAAAAAAATATATCCTTTCTGCACATCCAGAGGTCAAGCCCTTTCATTTGACACCTCATTTTTGAAAATCGGGAGAACGGTGTAAATA
>NW_023477475.1:0-433 GCF_013731165.1 Rhagoletis pomonella | reverse complement strand
ATATATCCTTTCTGCACATCCAGAGGACAAGCCCTTTCATTTGACACCTCATTTTTGAAAATCGGGAGAACGGTGTAAATATCACAATTTTAAACGCAGGTGGCAACCCTGTCAAACAAATATATCCTTTCTGCACATCCAGAGGACAAGCCCTTTCATTTGACACCTCATTTTTGAAAATCGGGAGAACGGTGTAAATATCATAATTTTAAACGAGGTGGCAACCCTATTAAAAAAATATATCCTTTCTGCACATCCAGAGGTCAAGCCCTTTCATTTGACACCGCATTTTTGAAAATCGAATGAACGGTGCAAATCTTATGCAATTAACAAAATTGCCTTCGCACAGAATAGTGTCTCTAGCCACACCAACTTTCCGCGAATACTTGCCGCAGCATTTTCATTCATTTATGAAGGAGAACGACAGCAGTGA
>NW_023477474.1:0-2791 GCF_013731165.1 Rhagoletis pomonella | reverse complement strand
TTAGTTGTTTACCTTTTCGTTCGTGTAAGGTTTCCTTCTATTGTTTTTTGTTCGTCTAAAATATTAAGTTGCATTTAATACCAGTATGTAAAGGTAGTAAACTGCTTTTTCATTGACCAACAGAGACACTGAACCGCTAAAGCTTCGTTAAACATTTGGAACATAAAACATATATTATGTACATATGTCTTTAATAGCGCTCAATGCTACTCGTATTTGGTTAAAGAAAGGACATTGAACTTTGTTCCGAACGCTGAATACATAGTTTCTTAGTAAATCTCAAATTTTCAACCTTTAGCATATCAAATATGAAAGTTTCGAAATTTCGGTCAACTTCTTGGGTCCTCCTCCATCTTGAATTTTAGAAAATCACGCACGAATTTTTTAAGCATTCAACCCAAACTTTGACGAGACTTCTCAATCGATTTTTTTAATATGTAAATTTTCAGTTATTTAGGTTAGGCTCAGGTGACTACTGGTATTACTATTTACCACAGAGATTTTTTAAACCCCTACACCTCACTACTCTTCGAATCAGTTCGCGGTGTCATTAAATTCACAACTGCTAAACTTTACCACTGCGTTCATTTAAAATTCCTGTATCCAAAAAAGCTTGTCTTCTTCTGCATAGTGCAGGGCATTCACACACAAGATGTCCGACAGTTTCAGACTCTTCTTTATCAATGCAGTTACAAAAGTTATTGTGGGGCACTCCTATTCGTTCTCTATGCCTCCCTCAAAGAAAGTTGTCAGGTCACAGGTTCCAGAGCGAGAGAAGAACTTGCTCGATTTTCTCCCGTCCCATTCTGCCGGCATGGCCTTGGCAGCGTTGTAGGTCCTAGAGTATTCCCACTTCGTACTTGTTTCATTTGCGTATAACTCGCTAGTTATGAGTTTACAGAAAGCAATCGGCTCGCCTAAACTCTTCCAGGCCGTTGAAAGTTGCGTGCAAGTGCCCTTTTTCGCAAGTTCGTCTGCGAGACAATGCTCAGCTGTAAAGCGAACTGCTGTGCAAACACCTGGAGGTGTTTGCAGCTGTCCGCTATAGTTTTCGAAGTGATCAAGTGCTTTGAAGGCATCTTGGCTATCGGAGTATAAGGTGCTTCAATTCAACCGCAGATGTTCGCAATAGGTCCCTTGTTTCATGCGCTGTGTAGCAAGTGACACCGTCCTGTTGAAACCACATACATATTGCCCAAGTCGAAGAACTAAGGTGCGATATCTAGTGTGAATGCATAGTTTTTTTTTTGCAGTGGGTGTAAAGTTTTGCTTGTTAACGTAAAAGTCTGTTTCCAAAGCCCAAAATTGCGCAATTTCGACACTCAATTTCAATTTGAAATTGTAGCTCTTTACATGACATGATGACATGTTGTTGTTTTGTTAGTTTGGTTTTGCTCGGTTTGTTTGTTTTGTTTATATTTGCTTGTTATTGAAGTTAGTTTTTCTTCTTTTAGCTCATTAATAATTCACAATAAGCCATTTTCAGAGTTGTATTCGCGAAGTTCAGGCAATTTCGCTGGTGACAGTTTTTTGTATGGCGAAATTGAGAATCGTATCGCAATTTCAGTTGAAATTGAGAATAGTGTCGAAATTGCGCAATTTGAGCGTCATGGAAACGAGCTTTAACGATTAATTCGAAAATATGCCCCATAGGCTCATGATGATTTTTTTTTTTAAAATCGGCATCAACGTTTGAATAACTTTTATGCGTTGTTAAGTGTGTTAAAAAGCCTGTGTACCAACTGTCTGAAAAAAATTGAAGAAAACCTTAACATATCACAAACTGTAAATCTGTATCATTATCTATCCCCCTATAAATAGTTAGTTTTTATAAATTTCATTTGTTGTGACAGCCATCTATCTATATCTAGGCAAAATATGCATCAGCAGCTTTTGGTATAGCCTCTAGTTCGACCTGAAAGACAGTACAATGAACTAGGAATGACGGTGCCGGTCCCCAGTTGCTCAGCATATGCGCCTTCGGCTACTCTATTATGAAGTTGAACTCGTCATGATAGATTAGGGACTGAAGATGAAACAAATCTTGATAACAGTTCCTTCAGTAATGTTTCTGTGCTTTTTTGGAAGCGTAGAATACGCTTTATTCCCAAAATGTTTGCTTTTCTGGAAATTCTTCGGGACTTTTTAGGGTTTTCCGAGAGTTTTCACAAAATTCTCGGAAATTTTGCGAGACCGTACAGAATTTTTAGGATCTGTTGTTTTGTTTTCATTTTTGTTTTTTTTTTTTGTTGGAATTTTTCGAGACTTTTCAGAAACGTTTCGGTATTTTTGGGATTCTTCGTTTTTATTTTTCGGAATACTTCCTTATATTTTGGCGATTGTTTCGGAACATTTTACTGTTTTCGGTGTTTTTCGTTTTAATTTTCCAAACATTCCGTTTTTTTTTTAATTTCTCAGGAAATTTGGAGAATCGTATAGAACTTTTTCAGAATGTTTCGTCTTTTACTTTTCGGCATTTTTTTTGGGAATTTTCGTAATTCCCGGTACTTCCTGGAGCTGCCGAGATTTTTCGTGTTTTGTTTTTTATTTTTTTTGTAGTGACTTTTCAGGATAGTTTGGAGTTTTCTCGGGAACGTTTCGGTATTTTTGGGATTCTTCGTGTTTCATTTTTCCGGATGTTTTCGTGTTTTATTTTTCCTGACATTTTGGCGATTGCTTCGAAACATTTTGCCATTTTCGGTATTTTTCGTTTTATTTTTCCGGACTTTTCGTAATTTTTCGTGATTTTTTGGGGTGTTTCGAGAATATTCAAAAGCTTCTCGGGAATTTT
>NW_023477473.1:0-2791 GCF_013731165.1 Rhagoletis pomonella | reverse complement strand
AATCCGTGTAAATGGCATCCATTTGTAGACCCTTACGGAAGCAAGAGTGACAGTCTTCTATAAATACTGCAAGGTTAGAGACCGTCGATCTTGCAGTTACAAATCCATGTTGATTTGGACAAATAAGATGCTTCACGTTAAAGTAAATTTTATCCTTTATAATGCATTCAAACAACTTAGCAACAGACGAAAGCTTAGATATTGGTCTATAGTTTGTTATATCACTTTTATTTCCACTCTTAAAAACAGGGGTGATAGTAGTGCTTTTCCAAGCATCAACAAAAACTCCTGAGGCTAAAGATAAATTAAACATTTTGGTAAGAGGTTTAACAAGTGCTGGGCAATTCTTCAATAGTTTCATGGATAACCCATCCACGTCTGTCTGAGAAGAGTCATTAACATTTTTTAGGCCTTCAATAATATCATTATCCGACAGAACTATTGAACCAAAAGCAAAAGAAGAGGTGGAGTGATGCACAGCAGCCAATTCATTACGGGTCAAATCCTCATCACAGTCAAAATTAGATGAGAAAAATTCAGCAAAAAGATCTGCAGCCTCCATAAGAGAAGATGCAGAGACATCATTAAAATACACGGTTTTTGGTATACTTGAAACATTTTTCTTAGACTTTATATATGACCAAAACTTATTAGGGTTGCTTTTTATATTCAATTCGAAGTTATTTATGTAGTTTTCATAGAGAGACTTATTCAAATCATTAAACTTTTTCCTATAAAAAACGTACAGCTCATAAAAGTTAGTCCTCTCAGTACTTTTGTACTTCTTGAAAAACTTATTTCTCAAATTTTTTAGATGCTTAAGCTCAGCAGAATACCAAGGAAGCTTATAAACTTTACTCTTAAAAGTAGGAACAAATTTGCTACACAACGCCAGTCCCAGTCAACTAAATTAAGCGTTTCATTCAGACCTTCAAAGTCACAGCGATCAAAATTAAATAACGGTAAAGTTGAAGAGGCAATATTAAAGAATTCATAAAATTCAATTTCCAGTAAAATTGGCATATGATGCAAGTTAGCTGGGGATATAGAAGTCACAGCTTGCGACAGCGCAAAGTTAAAATCACTACTTATAAAAATTAAATCAAGAATTCTGCTTAAATCGTTTCGTAAGCCATTAATTTGGTTTAAACCAACACTCGAAAAGTTATCAATAACATATGATTCATTACAACTAGAAACATTTACAGGAGTCAAGTAAGTACTATTATCAAGATAATTCCAATTTACATTGCTCAAATTAAAATCACCAAGAACACATAATTGATCACTGCCAATATCACGCTGAAGAGCAAGAACATTATCAACATGCGATTTATACAGGCATTCATCACTAAGCGGGGGGATGTATGATACGCATATATACAGTATGCCGAAAGAACCACATAAACGAACACACAATTGGTCAAGAAGCGAGTCATTATCATGTAGCTCATAAAGGGACGCACGCAAACCGCAACGAGCTGCTATAAGTACGCCACCTCCTCTGCTAAAACCAGTTTTAATTGGATCTCTGTCCTTACGGAACACATCAAAACAGTTCAAATTAAAATACTCAGCATCGTAGAAATTATTATTCAGCCATGATTCTGTTAAAACAAACACGTCATATTCCAGAAGAGAGCTTAGCATGTAGACACTGCTTGTTTTACTTCTAAGGCCAGAAGCATTTTGATAGTAAATTTTTAATTTATTATTGTTATTATTTCGAACAATCAGGTTCGAGGTGGTTGGATCTGTTTTTTTTCGAAAAAAACGGAATGGTCGAATCGAAATTTTTGCAGGCCAAACCTCAGGCTTCAGTAGTTTCTCATAGTCAGATTCGATCACCCTTAATTTGAAATTCACGAATCGGAGAGACTCTAGTTGCTGCTCTTTTTTCGTCAACCTGATACAACTAAGGTGTTGCTTTTCTATTGCCGTATATTTAACGACATAGTCAACGATATTTTCTGGCTGAACCGAAGGTTTAAATGAACCCAGGTGTAAGTATTTCAAACGTGAAGCCACCAACAGTTCACTACTCTCACTAATGCCAACCAGAGGTTTTTCACGTTGACGATGGTTCGTCTTCTTCTGCTGCTTGTTATTGTTTTTATTTTTGTTTTTGTTTTTGTTTCCCACCAGCATCCACTCATTAGCAATGGTATCAGCCGACTTCGTTGCTAAGTTCGAAGACGACGGCACGATGATATTCTCAGCATTACCATCCGATGTCACATTTACTGCCGCATTGTTAGTAGATTTAGTCACACTCACTGCTTGCGTTGTCATAGCAGCAGAGTCACTCAAATTTGAAGGCACTTCGGGAAACGAAAAAACGACAGTATTGTTGGTGGGTAATGCACTAGTTGATTTTGCATATGCAGCAGAGTTGAAGGCACCCAATTTGGAAAGCTGTTCTTTTAGGTCTTTAACCTCAGCCACTAAATTAGCAACAACAGCGTGCAAATTAATTCCAACACAATTATCGCAATTGTACACAACATTTGAATTATGAAAAATGTTGATATCAATTCCCAAACACAGTTGATGGAAAACGGCCTTACAAAGCGAGCAATTTATAGCATTGTCTTTCGCAATGGATTTACTGCACAAACCACAGCGCGATCGTAAGAGCGACATCACAACTCAGAAAATAAATGAAACAAACACGGAGCAAAGAAAAAACACGTCCGATCAACACAACTGTTTGTTTTGTTAAGCCAACTACAATCAAGCACAGCTATTCAAGTGCTATTTAAACTTGATCATGTGGTTGTTGGTTTTGTTG
>NW_023477472.1:0-2791 GCF_013731165.1 Rhagoletis pomonella | reverse complement strand
GAACACGTACAGCAAGAAAAGGCGACGCAGCAAGGCCGTAGGTTACCGTGAGTAGTCGGTAATGCTCCACTGGTGAACCCGCATCCTTCCGCCAAACGATTCGTTGGAATTTAGTATCAGAATCTGATACCATAATGCCGCGAAACATTTTCTCTATGTCAGCTGAGAAAACGTAACGATGCTGACGAAAACGAATACACACGCCAAACAAATCACGCTGAATGGGTGGGCCAATATGCAAACGCTCGTTAAGTGAGTAGCCACCAGAATCTTTGCAGGATCCATCAAATACGACTCGGCATTTCGTGGTTGAGCTGTCTGGTTTGAGAACTGCGTGATGAGCCAGATAAAAACACTCCGATGGATGGCAGTCAACTTCCTGCGGCGTAATACGGGCCATATGGCCAAGCGACAAATACTCACGCATAAAATTTATGTATTGACTCTTCAGAAATGAGTCACGTTTGAAACGGCGTTCCATATATTGTAATCTGGTGACAGCTTGCGAAAGAGTTGATGAAATTGCCGGTGCCTTTTCCTTGAAGGGATATTTGACTACGTAGGTACCGTCAGTACGACGCGTGTGAGTACGAACAAAATGGGCCTCTGCTGGATCTGCCATATTGATCTTTTCTGGTGTAGGTTTGACATCCTCGACTTCCATAAATGACCGAAACAGCGCATCAATGTTAACGGTAGCATGATGAGTTGCAGCAGTTAAGTTAGCTTCGCTTTCGGTAAAATGCGTTCCAGCTACCACCCAACCAAACACGCTATTCAGCAAAATCGGCATGTTAGGCCCGAACTGTTTTTTGCTCGCCAGTGTAAATGCTCCACAACTGATCGGAGCCAATCAATACATCAATTGGTGCTGATTCAGCGAATGTAGGGTCAGCGAGTGGTAGTTTCACAATTGATCGCCACGATGATGAAGAAATATTCACGGTCTGAACAGGAATTTGCGATGTTAACTTGCTGAGAATATAAGCGTGTATATCTAGTGTAGAGTCGTTCAATTTGGAGCTTAAAGTGAAGTACACCCGACCTCGCGTTACTCCGGCATTGCAGGCTGATAGACCAGAAACTGATATACGACCGTTTGTACGTGATAGACCGACACGTTGTACAAAGGCTTCTGACACAAATGATATTGTTGATCCAGAGTCCAGCAATATTCGACAGCTTACCCGATTTCCCCATTTGTCATCGACTGCGGCCACCACCGTTGGGAGAAACGTGTGAGGCATAGCAGCAGTAACGGAGGTTAAAGTGCTGACCGCTGCTTGCTTTAGTGTTGGCGTGTGCATACGCTGCGTAGTGACAGCAGGTACTTGCTCATTTTGATCCCAACTATTTTGTGCTGATGAAGGAAAAGAAGTAGAAGAGGGCGTGAGGGCAGACCGTTCATCATGCAGAAGTGTATGGTGGCGTGAGCTACATTTTTTACAGCTATGCTTCGATTGACAAGAGCGCACGGAATGCGTAGAGGCAAGGCAATTAAAACATAGCTTTTGTTTTTGTACAGCTGCCCGACGTGACGACGGTGATAACTGTTTGAATTGAGCGCATTACCAAAGCGTGTGATTGTCCGTGCAAACGACGCATTGTTTGTTCTTCCTGTCATCAACATTTGCCAACAAAGCGACGCGACGTGTGTGGGCTGAGCGGGGAGGTAAACACGCCTCAAATGTGTCACAGCGATGAGAAAGAAACTCGAGAAACTCGCTAAACCCTTTTTCGCTCTGGTTATCGCATTTGTCTGCCCACTTTTTCCGCGTTTCTTCGTCTAATTTATTAAGCAAGAGTTGAGTTAGCCATGGGTCGCGGGATGTGACATTCAACGCGTCCAGACCTCTGATGGCTTGATCTGCTCCATCAACTATTTGGCGAAGTACCGATGTGTTAGTTGAAGAGAGGGTGGGAAGAGCCAAAAAACGATTGCACCAGTGACCTAATTATGAGCGGTTTGCGGTCGTACCTTTTGACTAAGCGGTCCCATGCCTGCTCATAATTGTCTTCGGTCACACGGATATGTTTTATGCTGGCTAAGGCATCGCCTTCTAGATATGAAACCAAATATTGAAATTTTTGCGTACGGCTCAACCCTGACTTTGTTCCCACTGCGCTAAGAAACAAGTCGCGAAAAGTAATCCAGTCCTCGTATTTCCCGTTGAACTTAGGTAACTGAATTTTCGTTAGGTGAACGTTTTGCTCACTACGGCTAGCCGCAAATGTTTCCAAAAATGATGCTTGCTGTATTGCTAAACGATCAATTGCGTCATCCTCCCTGAATGTAGATGTTTGACTTGAAGAAACTGGCAAGTTAGCAATTGGAGAATGCAGGAGTGCATGTGTTTGAAAATGTTTCTCCTCCGTTTGCTCAATGTCTTCAATAGGGTCGACGAAGTTATCTTCCGCAGAATATGCGTACAATTCTTGACTCATACTCATAAAGTCCTTATAGGCAGCTTCCAATTTTTCAAGCCTATACATAAGAGATTCCCTGGTAGGGGCTTCGGTCGGTTGCTTGGCAGCCTTGTAAGCGCGATCAATCGCCAATTTCACCCAAGCTCGATTCCGCTGCAACAGCTCCATTACACCGTTTAAAATTGGCTGCACGTTAAGTGTTCAACGTAAGATTATCAAATATAGTTAACCGCAAGAGATTCACGAGCACTAATTCGAGGATCCGGCTCGAAGGACCAGCAATTTGTATGGTCCCGAACAAAACCACACAGGGCGCAAATAACTTACGGCGGCGAAACTAGCAAGGCAATGCCCGAAAGAAAAT
>NW_023477471.1:0-2792 GCF_013731165.1 Rhagoletis pomonella | reverse complement strand
CACGATCCAGAAAATAAAGGTCGCGCCATTCGCGGACCGCTAACCCTCTCTTCGTCGATTTGACAGCATCCACCCAATCGCTGACGTCATAAAATACTTTTGTTTACATTCACTGTTGCCAACTTGATGCTTTTCGCACCAAATTTAGTGGGTATTCAAAACGTGAAAATTTTTGAGTTTTGCGCTAGGTGCGTTTTTGGTGCTTTTGTTTTTAGTTTGAAGACACCAAATTAGAAAATCTCAAAAAAAATTAAGCAAAATTTATAGCAATCGTAAGTGTGGTAAGCAATTTTACAAAAATTTTAACAAAATCATGGCACAATGACAATCATAAGTGACAAAGAAATATGTGGCAGCACCTTCAAGCATGCCAGAAGAAATCGACCGTTGTGCAAGAAACATTGATTTTTGAATCGGCATCCTTACAATAAAATTATGTATTCATATAAAGTCCATAAAATACATCAATACAAATTTGGTGCTTTTTCAAAGTCAAAGCTTGGCAACACTGCCTTTTGGTCGATGCTTCCTCTTTTTCTTGTCGAGTTCGTCTTGCTCTCTCATTCTGGTATTTTTTGACGTCACGGCCAGTTGCTCTCAGCTCGATTGGCGCAATCTTGTATTCTATAATTCTTGGTTTACTGGTTATATTGTGATGTTTACGCTTTGAGTACAAAATCACTTATGAGCCGCTCGCCGTTTGTAGCAAACGACAGCCAGCATGTTGGCGCACATGTGCGCGGATATGCTCGTCGTGTGTAGCTACTATTATACGCTCTTTATGGAATAAATGCGAAAGAGCGGTAGAGAAGGAGAGTGTTAGCGAGTGAGCGCGCGCATATTTAAAATTTCAAATAGCAACATCTCACATTGTTAAGCTACATACAAGTTGGTATATTTTCCTGCTTTAGCAGCTAACACCCGATTTACATGATTCAAGTACTTGAAAGCAATTCTTGCTCATTCTCTTTTGTGTTTTCTATTTGCTTTTACACGTTTCAATTCTGTTGAATTCAAGTTTTTGGTTCTTTAAATGGGAAGCAACGAAAATGCCAAAAGCAAAGCAAGAAAGTTGAAACGACTTGACGGCACAGATGCATGAACGAAAGACACAAGATCACGCGGGAAGGAAAGAACGAAAAAAGTTATTTTCTAGCTGCCGAAATCTCGACGCCATCTTTGTTGTAAGAAGTAAACAACGAAGTGAACGGAGAAAACCGCGAAATTGTTGAACGCATGAAAAATCATTTTTATTATGCAAATTCTTCTAAAAATCATGCCGTTGTGTTAAATTATTCTTTATCTTATGTGTACACACGTTGTCACAAGCGAAAACGAAGAAAATTGCAGTAAAAAGCCACCACCAAATTGTAAACAACGAAGAAATGTAAATAAACGGCTAATGTCAAAATCGTTAAACTTTTTTCCTTAATGCGATTCTAACGGGCTACTCTCCTGCCCGCGTGATCTTGTTTTTTGGTTCATGGTACAGATGCATGTGTACTCGTCCCCTTTCTTCTCACCCCCTCTCTTCCACATGCGAGCAGAATTGAATTCAATACTTTAACTGTGTAAAAGCAGTCTAAGTGTTGACGTTAAGCATTCATTTATTTGCTCGCTTATTGGCTGTGGTGCCTGTGACGTTGACTGTGACTGTTAAGGCCCGTCCACATAAAACTTTGGCGTTGCGTTGGCGTTGGCGTCGCTTCAACAGCTGACTATGAATACATGAATTCAAGTGCAGCCGTCCACATAGCCAAAATTCGGCAACGCTCACGCCAACACAAAGCAAAAAGATGGCCAACTCTCATCTTTTCGCGTGCGTTGCTCGTCAGCTGTTGCAAATAAATAAAATTGTGTGAAATATTTTCCCTTTTTAATCAAGTGCAGGCCAGAAATATCGTTTTTAATGCAATTATTGATATTAAATATTAATTTATCTGTCGTTAGTATGCTAATTTAGTCGCCCAAGCATTCGCTGCCAAGCGTTCATTGTAGCAAGCATTCTTTTAACGTGCGTTCTGTCAAACCAACGCCAACGCCAAAGCCAAAGCCAAAGTTCTATGTGGACCGGCCTTTACTGTGGCGCAAGAATGATAGAATACAAGATTGCGCCGATTGCAGCAGAATTCGTGAGAGTAATTTTAGCGTCACGTCATCGTAGAGTTGACAACTGAGAGCGGCGAGAATGAGGGCGACTAGTGATGTGCTGAATTGTCCCCAATACTCGGTACCCAATACTTAAAAAAGATTTCGGTACCCTATACTTCCTTTTCGGTATCCGATACCGATTATTTACATTAAACCCTCGCCATTATATGCATTTCAGGTTTAGAAAAAACTTTCATTACTAATTTATATGATATCGGCTAAAACACTTGAACTTATCGCCACAGAAAAATATTATTTTATCAGTTTTAACCTTAGTCGATCCAAGTTTCTAGAAAAATGTTTTGACGGATGAAGAAGCTTTTCAGGGGGGAGATCTAACCAGTTAGCGACAAGTTTCGGATCGATATCGTACTTGTTGGTGTAACAATATTTCATATCATAGGTCAACAAACCCCGATACCGATTCGAAAATTGTCGCTAACTGGTTATAGAATCTGCCACTCGGCCTCCAAAAATGATATCGTCCGATTCAGCTGGAACAAAAAAGCTTCAAACAAGTGAGAGTTTCTCTGCGTTATGGCCTGGAACCGACATATATACATCTTTCATTTGAATCAGTATTAAAAGCTCTATTGGCTCTATTGGCGAGTCTCCCCTGAGCCGTTTTTTTTCCATATCTT
>NW_023477470.1:0-2792 GCF_013731165.1 Rhagoletis pomonella | reverse complement strand
TTGTTTTCAGCTTAGAATTATACAAAAAACAAATTGAGGTCGAAATTCGATGCTACTGCTAAAAAGATCTGTGGAGTTACTACATTTTTTCAGAGAAAATCAACAGCCGTAGGTTTGGCGAGAGACAAATTATCATCCTTTAAAAGAAAATGTGTGGAAAAGAAAAGCATTGAATTACCAAATGAAATGTCAAATGTTAAACGGGGCACTTGGCGAATCTCCTGAAATCTTTGTCAGATTATTTTACGAAGCATTCATAGATCTTCAGAGTTCTTCGACATTGAAACACACATTTCAGTCGGTGTCTGTGAATGAGTTTTGGGTTAGTGTTAGGAGTGAATACCATGAAGTGGCTAAAAAGCCTATCTTAATTATGATTCCTTCTGTCACAACGTATCGTTATGAAACATTGTTTTCAGCTTACAATTATACAAAAAAAAAACAAATTGAGGTCGAAATTTGATGCTACCCCAGAAATGAGCATACAGATGTAGACATAATACCGAACTATAAAGCAATAATTAATAAAACAGATAAACATTTTCATTCTTCCCACTAAAAGTTATAATAGCAATATCGTCGATGTTTTTGCAAAACCGATTTGATTGAGATTTGATAACCCTGAACTCCAGGCATCGAGATTTATGCATAAAAATCGTTATTAAAACCACAGATTTGTAAAAAAAATAGCTAGAGATAATACCGCCTATCAAGGCAATGCCTTCAAAGAATAAACTGTTTTTCGCTCTCCTGTAAAATTTGAGTGCCGGTTTTGCAATTGGTCGATGGGCGGTTTTGCAAAACATCGACGATATGTGTATTCGTACATATGGACATATATGCACATTTCTAGTAAAAGTTTTTATTCATATTTAAAAGGCAGTGCTTTTGATGTTTAGTAATTTGATGTGTGGCTCCATAAAATAAAAGGTATTTAGTGAGGGTTGGGAACATCTGCACTATACAAGCGCATGAATGATTTGGATATAGCTTGACATAGCATTAATAACGTTTCCAAAAGATTAAAAATTATTATTCTTGCATAATTTAGAGAATGTGTGAAGTATATAGATGATAATAACGGGACCATATAACCACTAAGTTCCTATCGTTGGTCCTGAGTAACTCTGAACGTGGTTCACATAACTCATCTTCATCAGGCCCTATGGTTGCGTCTAATTCAAATATTAAATATGTACACATGTGTATATAATTTATATATATGTATTAGAGTCCAGCGCAAGTGTATTTGCCGCATTTCGTTCAATAAGTACTCCTTGCATTGTACTCTACTCCCAACACATTGTTACTCTTTTTCCGCATACATACACTACTTGGCGTTGAGAGAGTAAATACTTGACGTACTTGCTATTACTCCACCAAAGTACGTACTCTACTTTCTCTCATCGCGTACGAGAGATATTTGCTGCTGCCAAAAGGGAGTAGCAAATCTACTATCTGTATACTTGTAGTACGGTAAGTACTTGCGTATTAAATTTCAATTCTGGTTGTTAGCCTACTAGTTAATATCGTTTGCAGCGCTGGTCAGTGAAATTGAAAGAGTAAAAATAGAATATGGAAATTGACGATGTAAGGAAATATTTACGGCCTTATTTATAAAAAATAACGTAGATTTAGACAGTTGTTTAATGTGAGATTTTCATAAAACTTTTGTATTCAAGCAGCTTTTTAAATCTATGTATGTACTTAAATTTTTATGAAAGTATTATTTCTCGTCTCTAATTTTCTATAAAACTATTTGCAGTCATTAACCAACAAATAAGTTGTCAAAAACAATAACTTAAGCAATGCTGCTATACGAAATAAAATTATTAGTGGCAAATCAAAATTTTGAAAAGTGCCGATTTTCACATTCGATAGTTGGACATGGTAGCGACGAGATCTCCGAGCATTTTTTTCTTAAGAGCTGCATACTGATTTAAGAAATTTTTTATAGAAGAAAATTTATTTTACATTTATTGTGCGTAATTTTATATGAATTTTTTAGTTTTTCTTGAGAGCCTTTACAAATAAAAAAAATTTCGGAATATGTACATACATATGTACATACATACGCAGCCATATAACTTGATTTCAAGAGAAACGAATTTTCATTTGGCACGTTCAGAAGGCGAAACAGCTCAGTAACTGGCGCGATTGCACCTTCTGACCGCGTTGTTGCGTACTTCTGATCAACTGAATAGTTGCGTGTTAGATGATCGTAATATTTTTCTGATCATTTGAGACAACATGTTGGTGTCTACCTTTGAGAGTTGAATTTGACAGCTAATGTATGAAGTCGTTCAAAAGACGCATAACGATCACTGATTTTTGTTTAGCAACGGTTGCGCTCAACTGCTGCGCCTTTTGAACCTACCTATTGAAAACATTTTTTTTTTGTGATAACACTGCGACAGCTCAAATTGGTATTGAGTAAAAGCAAATGCAAGATAGAGTTTTTGAATTTCATTGAGTTTTTTTAATAAATACTAAAATTAGAGGTGTATAAATGGAGAAAAACTTTATCCGATTTTTTTAAATCGAAACTACATTTTTAAATATGTACATGCATACATAAATATATTTAATATGAAATTGAAACTTTCACATCAATTTGCGCTATCTTCAAACCCATGGTTTCAATTGTACGCATATCGTCAGGGTTTTCCCACAACTTGGTTTTGCTGCAGTGAAGCGACAGAACAAGTGACAAGAAAAAATATATGCGGACACTTACATATATATGTATCTATGCACATACGTATCTATGCACATACGTATCTATGCACATA
>NW_023477469.1:0-2792 GCF_013731165.1 Rhagoletis pomonella | reverse complement strand
AGTTGTATTTTTTTAATTCCTTTTTCTATGCTAGACAACAACAAAATCTTTAAACAAAGCTAGTACAAACGCTAGTAGTAGTAGTTAAACAAACGAAGACGATATTCTTATGACCAATTTTTATACTTTATTTAATGCCACAAAATCCCAATACTGGTTATAAAACCATATAACGAAGTTCCAATTTTGTTTTTGTTAAAAAACTGATGGTTTTTTATAAACATATGATCTCTAATTTCATCAAATAAAGTTTAACTGCTAAATTATAAAAGAAACTTTTTTCATAAGAGTTTACAGAAATTAAATGATTTAACAGGATTCTAGCGATTTTTGTTTATTAATCTGGCGGGACGGCAGAAACAGAAATGGCAACACTGGGGGTGAGTACCGACTTGCTTGCGCGCATATTAGCTGTTTGGTAAGGGTCTGATTAAGCATACTTCGCATAACTTCGCACAACCATTTATACCAGTACACTAAAAGTGTAACTTAAGAAAATGTGAAGCAAAATCTAAACTCAACAGATCGCTAAGTCTTTAAAAGTGCTGCTAATTTCTGGGTAATGGAATACATACAAAGTACATACGAAATTACAGTTTGAAGTTTATGCGAAGTTGTGCGAAGTTATGCGAAGTATGCATACTCAGACCATAATAATTCACTTTTGCATTGTCAGCAGTGTTGCCAGGTCTTCGGCATGAGAAAACGTCCCTCTTGGTCTGGAAAAACGTCATTTCCTACCCAAAAACGTCTTTTTCAAATGAATGTACAAAAAATTCGTCTTATTAAACTTTTATTGCATACAAAAGTACATAGATATGTACGTAAGGTATATTAAAATGACATTTCGACAGAGCACATTTAAAATTCATTGTAAACTGGTTTGAGATCGTTAATATAAAAATCATTTTATACATATACTTCTGACCAGCTGATTAAGTCAACAATTTTTCGATCGATTTTGGCTGTTTCTCTTTTGTTTATTTAATGTTTATTATTTTTCCATAAAAGCCAAGCTCATTATATAACAAACAAAATATAAATCCACATTTCAAACTTTGTGCAAAAGTTATAAAAAATCTGTAAAGTTTCAGCTAGATTTTCAACTTTTTCAGATTTTTTAGAATTTTTTTAGATTTCGAGTATGCAGTTTGATAGCGCATTAAATTTCAGGGTAATAATGTGCAAGTTTGAATGGGCCAAATAATCGCGTTGATTTTTAATATTTTTTTTTTACTTGTAGGCATTTAGTTAGGGGCTCGGTTGTCGAAAATGCTAAATTACGTTCTGCTAAGAAGGAGCATAGCAATATTTAAACCTTTTTTGCGTTCGTTACATATTCAATGAAGTCTTAAAAAAGTCGCCTAGTTTTTTCTGGGTTTTTATGCCGCTACAGCTTTTTTGATGCTTTTGCGAGCGTGCGTGTTGCAATAGATCAGCTTTTCCTGATTTGGCTTTTAATGTGCCTATTGCAAACATTACAATAAGCCTCGTAACCTCAAGTGTTTAAACAACCAGCCTTTGAATACGGGATCCTTAGTCCAAGATAAAAAAAAGTGCGCGTACGCTTGGTTTGCATCATATTTCATATATCATATCATATTTTGTATCATATTTCATCATCTGTGTCCAAAGAATAGATATATTTTGAAGCAGCTGCTGCAAAATACAAAGCTTGTAAAGATTTTTTAAGAAAGTAATTCAAAATTAGTTCTACTTACAAGACCCTTACCACCAAAAAGAAAAATTACTGTTAAGTTAAAAAACGTAATTTTTTACACAAAAAACGTCCAAACGTCAACGGGATACAAAAAACGTCCAAATGACGTTAAAAACGTCAACCTGGCAACGCTGGTGGCAGTGTCCACCTCTGATCACAATTGTTGTTGACTTTGCACTGCTTAGAGAGCTCTGATCACTCATACTCGCATTTACCGATGACGAATGTTTTACTTCGGCAGACAATTTCGGTGCACTTTTAGCGCCTGCATACGATTCAGAGCCAATTGTTGTTAGCTTTCCACTGCTTGTAGAGCTCGGATCACTCGATCGCATTGACTGATGGCGAACGTTTTACTTCGGCAGTTAATTTCAATGCACTTTTTCCTGCACTAGACCCAACTTTATTGTTATTAACAGATTGCATCTGCAAAACAAAAATGTTGCTTTTGCCCCTGTACAGATACCCATATAAATCTTACATCGTTTATTTTGATGTTTTCTTCTGAGGCAAATATGGTTCTATTTGTATTATAAATCTATATATGTATCTATATATAATCGTACAGAGACAATTTACTTTCAAATTAAGGTTCTGCATCTGAAACTTTGCACAAACAATTCAGATTTAAAAATCATTCGCTGTACATATGTATTTGCACGGAATGATTTTTAAAATTTTACATTGAGCAATTTTAAAATGTAAAACTGAATCCCACACACGCCATCTCATTTTCACCAATTTTGAACAATTTAATTTCTTTATTTTCAATTTTTTATAGTTGTTAAATGCTGGAAAACTTAATAAAATCCTGGCGGGCGAACTGAGGGAACAGTAAAGTATTTTTTTTCACAAAATAAGCACTGTACGATAGTTAATAAAGAAATGGTTAATATGATGTCCGGAGTAGATATGGCGTCGATATCTACTGTCGTTTCTGAATATCCACAGGAGCAAGTAGAAGTAGGCGAGTTGCACCTTATGACTTGATACTAAAGGCGTATTCAGCGTTCGTGTTAATAAAGAAATAGTTAATATGTCGTCCGGAGAAGAAAATTTTTGCTATGGCGTC
>NW_023477468.1:0-2792 GCF_013731165.1 Rhagoletis pomonella | reverse complement strand
ATTTTTTTGTATGTGGAAGACACTGTCAGCAAAAAATAAATAATTGCGAAAAATCAACGAAATTTTCTGGTAACTTCAGACTTCCACTTTACTAATTGGCTCAATTGCTACATTTTCAAAATTTTTCTAAAAGATCTGATTAGAAATTGTGATCTGATGAAAGAGTCTCCGAGCCAATAATTTTGTATGGCATAGGTTTCACGAAAGAGAAAAAAATAAATACAAGGTAACATTAAAATATCAGTCATTTGTTTCAAAACTTCTGGCTTTTGCTTAATATAATTGTAAAACTCTGTGCATGTCATTTTAATGTATTTAGGTACATACTTATATTAATCATCAACTATTGCTTGTGCAAAACGTGCTAAATTAAAAAAAAAAAATCGCATATGAAAGGGCACCGACCCAACTCGTAATAAATTTAAGTATACAAATTTTAGTATTTAGTATAGAAATATTCAGTTCAAATACGCCAATATTAAAATGGAGCGCTTTGGACTTAACGGATGCTTTTTCATAATTGAGTTAAAAAAAAAAATATTTAAATTCCATGCTGCCTGTAATGGGATTTGAACCCTGACGCTCTGGAAATTAGCAAATTGTGGCAAGCATCTTCGTGCACTAAGCTACAGCCAGACATGTAAATGTGCATTCAAATTTTCAGTTTGATTCAACACCACGTGTTCGTGGTATGAAAGTATTGTTTTTAAATACGAACACTTTAAAAGGATAATCAAATAAAAAATATTCATGTTTAATATGCGTTATTTCCCCCAGTAAATTCATAAATTTTTTCTTAATATTAAAATGCGTTGTTTCTCTCAGTGTAGTTATTTTTATTCAAAATTTGTGCAATCAAATCGAATACCGGGACACTTAAACGAAACCCGGGACATTTTAAGGTTGGACCGGGACACCGGGACAAATAGTCTAAAACCGGGACATGTCCGGGAAAACCGGGACGTCTGGCAGCCCTACCTGATGGCGATCCCCAAATTTTTTTTTATCATTTTCCAAATGGCGGGGATTTCATTATTTTGCACGTAGAGAAAATACGGGTGTGCCGAAGATTTTGATATTTTAAGCCCCACCCGAATGCATATGTATGTATGTACAAAAAACTGGAATAGTTTTTTTTTCAAAATTAACATCACTACCTTAATGATTTCTTTCTGAATCACATAATCAATCTTCTTCATGCTGACACATACCCTAAAACAATGTGCTTCGCTCACAGCGCCGGCGTGAGTATTTCCGGCCAAATGCATTACATTGTCCGCGAAGAAGGGAAACTTACTTAATTACTTAATTGCCAAGCAGAGGTAGCAACAAAGAAAAAAGTTACAAAGCATGGCAACTACAAAGTTCTCATAATTCGGATACAATAAGCTAAAAAGTAACAATTAAGCGCAAAAACAAAACTATGTAAGTCAAACTTTTCAAAGGGCGCCAAAAATTTTGAGTCTGAGGAAGTAGGCAAAATTGTAATGATTGCATTGCTTATTGTTAAACTTAAATTTCTTTGTCATCCAACTAAAGTACAGGCTTAATAATAAGAAATCGCACCCCACAAAAGTCGCATCCTGGGAGCGTATCCGAGAGCACAGCATGAGCACTGCGGATTTCGATTTGTTGCCGGAGTGCAAGTTGACTGTTGGTAGCGCTGTTGGCAACGGATATGTAGCAACAACAACCAGTCTGACGCCACGGCGCAGCGGGATTTATTATTTGTCCATAGTTTGTGACTGCAGTACTAGTGCTGGCTGGCATTATTTTAGAATCCCTACAGTGTGATGCATATCTATGACTAAATACAATATTTGTCAACTCACCCGCCCAACACTGATATGGGTAGAGTTGCCCCAAAACGAACGATGCACGTTGGCATTTAAAGTGTTGACAGGCGAAAACACTTTGGTAAAAGTTTTAATTTCATGCGTAAATTGTTTGCGCTTTTTACTGGTGCTGCTGGAATAAATAGTTAAATATCCACTTTTGTTGGTGTTTTTTTTTTTGTTCGGGAGAAGCATTTTGGTTGCTTTTGTTAACGATAATGCAAAAACTGTCAAATCGTCAACAGCGCGCCAACAACTTTTAGTTAACAAAATTGTATTTAAATCTGTGTGTGTGTGTATGTGTATGTACTACTTACGATTTCTGCCTTTATTGTTGCAATTTGCTTATTTTTACTGAAAATGCGGAACACTGAAATATTTTGGGTGATTTATTTTTTTTTTGATTCCTCCTTTCGCTTTCACTAATTCACCCGTCGGTTTTTCATTTTGGAAAATATTTGTTTGTCACTGCTTTTTTCATCCTTCATCTTTTTTTGGTAGTGTCTTTGTTGCTTTGCATTTTGCAACGGCATTCGAAATTAATTAACTGTAGGAATTTTTGAGCGTACAACTATATGTATATGTATAAACGTGCCATGAAATGGGCCGAGTTTTTTCGCTTCACTTTTGCATAATACACAATTTTGCAAAAACAAAAAATAAGTTTGAAAGCGGCGGGAGGTGAGGATGTACAAGGAGGAGGTTACACTCAGCTATTAACTAGTAAAGTTGTGGGACGTACACAATGTGCGAGCAGTGCAAAGTAGTTATTTGGGTCACTTGTATTTTTCGTCTAACACACACTAGTAAGTAAGTACGTGTGTGTGTGTGTGTGTGTTTTTGTGCTTGTGCACGCAATTATGTGAAAGTGAATTAAAGTTGAATGAGCGCGAATAGTTGTTGGCCAACAGGGCGTTCAAAAATGGGTGGATGGGTGCACTTAAACGTTTCTGCTTG
>NW_023477467.1:0-2793 GCF_013731165.1 Rhagoletis pomonella | reverse complement strand
GAGTATTTTGGAGGTATACCATTAATTGTTTTTGGCGACTTAAAGCACCTCTCGCCAGTAGGAGACAGATGGATTTTCTCCCCAAACCAATTGGATCCATATAGCGCAATTACTGGCACACCACTTTGCGATTTGTTCCGTTTCTTCGAACTCACCGAAATAATGCGCCAAAGAGAAGATCAGGCATTTGCCGTTGCTCTCAACAACATGTCCGAAGGAATTATGATATCTGATGATATCGAGCTCATTAAAGCAAGAGAAACCAATTTTAACGAGATGCCCAACGACTGTATTCATCTTTTTTATTCCAACGCGGATGTATCTCTATATAATACTGCAAGGTTGGCTAAAATCGCCACAGAAGAGTTTATCTCTACAGCGAAAGACAGTGTGAAGGCGAACTCTCTTTCGGAGCGAAGTAAAACGGTTATATTGGATGCCATTAAGAATTTTAAAATATCGGAGACACAAGGAATGTGCTACGGTTTACAACTGAAAACCTCTGCAAAATACATGATTACGGTCAACATTAATACTGCAGGTGGTTTGGTAAATGGAGCTACGGGCCGACTAATGCAAATTGACCATCGAGGCCCCGAACGAACACCAGTAATTCTTTGGATGCACTTTTCCGAGCCAGGTATTGGAGTAATAGCACGTTCCAAAAAGCCTCACCCCCACGAATCGAGCTGGACACCAATTGAAAAAGTAGTGCGCACCTTCCAATATAGAAGAAACGAACAAGTCTCGATAGAAAGAAGGCAGTTCCCTATAATACCAGCAGAGGCAATAACAATACACAAAAGCCAAGGAGCAACTTACAGATTGGTTGCTATTCATACTAAGAAGGGAATGAGCCGACTAGCTTTGTACGTCGGATGCAGTAGAGCAACAAGTGCTTCAGGACTATTTATTGTAGGTAATTTTATTCCACCTAGACCTTTTGGAGGCAACGAAGTAGTCCAAGCACAGCTGAATATACTTCGGACATTAAAAAATTAGAGACGCACTACAAATTTGCACCTGAGCGCCCAGATAACACTCTTCTATTGTACTATCAAAACATAAGAAGCTTAAGAAAGCATATCGATGACATTAGAAGCGACCACCTTATTTGTTCAGCGGATATCATTTGTTTTGCCGAGACTTGGACCCGTCCAGAAGAAGAATTACAAATCGAAGGCTATAGTATTGTGGCGCGTATCGATGGAGCAACTGAGACTGGACAAAGCCGCTCACGGAATGGAGTAATAATTTACTGTAAAACTGGTCATGAAAGTTGCTTTACCATAAGTTTCATTAAAAGTCATCATGTAGCCGGAAAAGTGTATCAGTTTCTGGCGATATCAAAACCAGACTTGGCAATCGCTGTAGTATACAGAAATCCATCTTTTTCATTACCAGCATTTAGAAGAATATTGGAAGAAGATATAAAGGAGCTGAGTAATAGAAGTAATGGAGAATTAATAGTTGTTGGAGGCTTTAATGTCTGTCGCATTACGACAAATGATGTTCTTGGAACGCGCTTGAGGATTGCATTCCTTACTGGAACATCTTCCTACTACAAAGCAACAAACCGCGATTGATTGGTTATTGGCAAGTTTTTCTGCAGACAGAACAAGGGCGATAACATATGAAACCTCATTCAGCGACCATGACGGGATATTTTTTAGTGTTGGCGATTAATGTTATTATATTTTCACATGTACTACATACGTTTGTATTTAAACACTTTGTTGTAGAACACCTTAATTTACTTTATCATAAGTCTTTTTGTTTTATTTACAGCGTGGCGACGAATAACTGTTACCCAGGTTTTTTTGAGAAATAGAAGAGTCCTTTATAGATTTTGCGAAAAAAGTATGTTATTGTTAATTTTCCACAGATTTTACTTTAGTTGTATTAATTAGTTTTTAAATTTTAATCCTTATTTACATTTGCCAGCAGTGTAAACTTTGAGAGAAAAGTTCATTTGGCACGCAGGTCCTCGTCAGTTAATTTGTTCCATATCTTCTGTAACCATAGGCTAATTTTCTCCATTTTGAGTCCCTTATACTCCCTCTTCTGTCCAAAATAAGGCCTCATACTCAAAAATCTAATAGACTCGGGACTGGTGACTAGGACGGCCATTCATTCGACCAACCTTATACAGTTTTTTTTCTTTTTTGTACTTTTTTTATACAAAGCCTAAGAAAAAATACACCTGAAAAAGACTTGCGTGCCAAATGAACTATTCTCTCAAAGTTTACACTGCTGGCAAATGTAGATAAGGATAAAAATTTAAAAACTAACTAATACAACTAAAGTAAAATCTGTGGAAAATTAACAATAAAATACTTTTTTCGCAAAATTTATAAAGGACCCTTTTATTTCTCAAAAAAAACTGGGTAACAGTTATTCGTCGCCACGCTGTAATGTATTTGAAATTTAAAAGTAGTAGATAAAAATTAAATAAAGAATAAAATAACAAGTAAGAAAGTCTAAGTTCGGGTGGAGCCGAACATTAAATACCCGGCGCAAGTATTAAATATATGTTTTTCACCTTTCCGAAAGCTACCGCTAGATGGTAAGCCGGGGTGTATCAATTTTGAGTAAATTAGCGTCCTTAAATTTCGAAATATTGCAGTTTAAAGCATTTCTGAAAATTACCGCTATATGAAAAGCGGCTGTAAGTTTAGTCCGATTTCATTTATTTTCAACATTTTGCTTTTATGTGGCAAGCACAATAACCATACCGAGTTTGGTACAAATTGGTATAACGGTTACCGAGATACATATATGTAATCATAAGTG
>NW_023477466.1:0-2793 GCF_013731165.1 Rhagoletis pomonella | reverse complement strand
TCGCTTTGTGTTGCCGCAGTATTCGCCACACTGCCCTCCACCTAAGTCTGATCGTCCCGATCAGACACACTTGCCGCCCAACCGCTGCAAGTCTTTCCTAGTGGACCACTTTCATCTTGGTCCTCGGTCTCCCCATTGTCTGGATTTGATGCACTGCGTCCTTCAGCCGTTTGTCAATCTTCGAATCTTTCCAGTCACGTCTTTGCTTAAAGGTGAAGCTTTTCTTCTTCTGTGACATGTACAACCGCAATGCGTTACTGGACATTGCTTCCGGCTTATCACCGGGGGTGCACCATCTCACATGGTCGTGCTTCTGCCGGCCACTGGTGGTGACCAGACCATGTCTCTTCTCGTGGGCACCCTTTTCGCCAGATCTATGCCGCATCATCTGTCCATGACACCCAGACTCCCGCCTTCGTGCTGCACTGCCTTCAGCACATCTTGTTACATCCGGATCCTTACGCTGAAGCTTCCGCCGTCGTTTCGTATCTCGCTCTTCCGCCGATGCTAACTTCATTGACCGGACATGTATAATCTCACCCTTGGCTTCCGGCTTAACTGCTCGCTTTTGCCGACCACCTTTTTCAGGACACTTCAAACCGCACCTACTGCTACCACAGCCGCTTCCATTTCCGGCCACCGGCGTATCACCATTGCAACGTGGTTCAGTGGCCTTCCTCCTGCCGGATACACTGCCTGGCTCGCCATGACCACTACCTTGTTGCGACCTTTTCTTCACTGAGCTAGCGGAACCGTCACGCTTTTCCTGTATCGGTGAACCGCTTCCTTCTCCTGACGAAACCACTCCGTTTCCATCACTGCCAACCTCCGCCCAACTAACCGCTTCCGTTTCTGGTGGAATCTTCGGCACTTCCTCTAAGACCAACCGTCTGCTGAAGCACTGGTTGTCGTAACCAACCCTAAGTGGCACTTTCCTGTCGCCATAGGTTAGGATCATTCCCTGGAGGTCAATCTTCATGCCTTGCCCAAGTAGGAAATCCACGCCGATGATGACTTCATCCACAATGTCTGCGACAATAAACTTCGTGTACGAGGCCAACCCGTCGATTATTACCTCGCATAGTACTTCTCCTAACACTTGGGTTCGCTCACCAGTTGCAGTCTGCAGCTTTGCTCCAGGTAGTGGCTTCACATAAAAAGTAGTCACATCAGGTCGAATAATGGAATGTGACGCTCCAGTATCCACTGTCAGCACTCGCTCCTGCCCATTCACACATCCACCAATAGTGAGGTTGCTCGCATTCCGGCCAATTTGGGAGACGGAGATTATGGGCCCTTCAACTTCTGGAGCCAGCACGCGGCCCTTCCTGCTGACTCGTTTCAGTTTAACGACTGATCGGAGTCGGGCTCGTCATCCTCAGTCCTGCGCTTACGTACTGCTGAACTGTTTGACCTGTTGGAACCCGTCTTACATTCGCGTGCGAAGTGGCCTGGTTTTCCGCAACTAAAACATTTTCTAGCACCATCCTTCCTCTCGGTTGCACCAGGAGTATTCTTCCCTGCCATCAACTTGAGTGTTTTCAGGATCTCGTTCATCACGTCAGGTGTTTCCACTTCTACTCGATGGGCTTTGTAGGCTGGTCTACTTAGGAGCGCTGCCGTTTCACGTGTCTGAGCATACGAGACCGTTTCAGCAAATGTTGGCTTTGGATTTGCATACGTCTCGCGCTTGGTATACACGTCCCGCATTCCGTTGATGAACCTCTGGATTTTTACTCTTTCGAGGTGCTCACCAGATGCATCTCCAATTGCCAAATGAGCCAACCTTTCAACCTCAGAGGCGAATTCCTGTAAAGTCTCATTGGATTTCTGGCAGCGATTCTCCAGTTCCATCTGGTAAATTTGTCTCCGGTGCTCGCTACCATAACGTCTTTCCACTGCACCCATTAACGCATCGTAACTGTTCCTTTCACAATCAGGAATAGTCTGCAAGATTTCCGCTGCAGGTCCTTTTAATGCAACGAACAGTGCAGCGGATTTATCCTCCATGCTCCAGTGATTTGCTGTAGCTGTCTTCTCAAACTGGAGCTTAAAGACTTGGAAAGGAATCGTGCCGTCAAAGGATGGAGTCTTTACCTTGGGCGCGCTGGTCGAAGAAGGTGGGCGATTCAACTGCATATCTCGGAGGCGACCTTCCAACTCTTCTACCTTAGCCTCGACTTTCTCCTGAATTAGCTCTTCGATTTTATCTTGTCGTTCCTCGATTTTATCCTGTCTCTCTCTGAGTTCCGCGTTATCTTTAAATAAATTCTCTTGTAGCTGAGTAATCTTTTCATCTAGCTGCGATGACATGTACGTTTTCTGTGCTTCCAGCTGCGAGGACATGCGTGTTTCCTGCACTTGCAGCTGGGATGAAATCTGTGATATGGCACCCAATAACATGTTCATGTCTATAGCCGTTGACGCACAAGGAGCCTTTCCCTGCTCTTCAAGCTTCGCTGATGTCTGTTCCACATCATTCGATGAACCAGCAACCTCTTCCTTGTCTTTGTCCTTCAAGGATGCCTCGTCGTCCTCACGATGGAAGTCGTGTTTGTCAACGTCGATGCCTTCCTTTTCCATAGCCTCTCGCAACCGTGATAGCAACTCCACTTTTCTTCCGGAGGTTGCTAAATTTCGTTTCTCCAACTCCTGCTTGAGTTCCTCAATCTTTAGATCCTGAATTTTTGCCATTTTCAGTAGTTTATCCTTCGGGATTTATTTAACAATCCCACTTCTGACACCAATTGTTACGATTATCCTCGAAACCTTGAGGGATTACCCAAATATACT
>NW_023477465.1:0-2793 GCF_013731165.1 Rhagoletis pomonella | reverse complement strand
TTGAATTTTATATCAAACTGTTTTTGGTATTCCTACCCAGTTTGGTGAAGTAAACATGAAAAAATTGGGGTAGCCATTGGGGAAAGAACAATATTTAAAACTTCGGGGTGTTATAGGGTGGAAAATAGTTTTTAGTACTTTTAGAAAAAAGTTCTCTCTTTAACGGCAAGTTCGACTAAAAATTTGCAAAGAAGACTTGTAAGGCAATAAAACTGTGTGCATTTCTCTCAAACTACATAAACGCCGATTTTAATATAGACTAAAAGTCATATTTCTGACTAGTTCTTGTAAGTCATATCAGTTACAATACTTGGCAAAGATGATACAATGTAGAGGTGGGAGTTAAGGTAACCCTCCACTTCAACGCAGTTGTGACTAAATCTTCCTGTATTTTTACGGCGAGCCATGCAACCCGCATCTGAGCTGAATAGATTTATTTTGCATTCATCAGAAAATATAACTGATTCCAGTCGTTTCGTGGCCAATTTTATTTTTCGCCACCCCAGTGTAATCGGGAAGAACGCATTTTTGTGGTGAGAAGCGGCTTTTTAGCCGGTCTTTGGGCCATCAAGTCATTTTCCCTCAAGCGACGCTGTACCGTTGAGATACTAATTTCCATATTTATGCTATCCTTTAATTCCGTGGCAATTTATGGATAAGTTTTAAATCGATCCCGCAGATATACCTTGACGATATCCCTGTCACGGCGCTCAGTAGTATTTCGTGGTCATCCGCTTCCAGTACGACGGGTCAAACTGTTCGTTTCCGTATAATTCGCACAGAATCTCCTTACCGAGGATTCATTGCATGTACTGCGCGTGAGATATCGACTTTTCGCATGTTTTGCCGCTTGTATGCAATCATTTAAATTTTTTGCTTTTGGGGTAAAACCATTTCTCTTTCAAATATCGCTGCTTTCACAAAAACTTACTATATTTTTCCTCACAAAATATCGCAATCACATTTATCAATGGTCACTATAAAAACTAAAAAGTTCTGTAGTTACAGCAGAAGTGCCGTAGCAGGGAAAAAATTTCGTTGGCGTTTTCCTGACCGTAAGTGTAGGTTTCTTATTATTTTAAATTTAAACTAAATTTTTGGTTTGAAAGTGATAAAATAGACACTGGTGGCAACCCTCTTAAAAGTATTTTCAAGCTAAAACGTTCTTAAACCTCTTTCGTGTGATACCCATATCGTAATATATATTAAGTTTCCGAATTTCATTAGTTAAAACTGAATTTGATTTTTTAAGCAGGTGGCAATCCTCCCAAACGTTCAAAAATAAAGACTTTTCAAACCATTTCGATTGATACCCATATTTTAGCATTCATTAAACATAATTTAATGTTTAACAGGTAGCAACTCTTAATTTGTAACACATGTAAACCTCACAGTGGCCACTGTTGGTTGTTTCCAACAATCGATTAGAAAATGGATTAAAATATCGATCACAAAATCGTTAACAAAAATCGTTTAGAAAATCGATAACAAAACTCGTTTAGAAAATCGATAAAAATAACGCTAAAAAGTCGACAAAAATATCGATAACAAAATCGAACAATAATCGAAAAAAAATCGATAAAAATATCGATGACACATTCGATGAAAATATCGATAATAAAATCTACAACAATATCGATAACAAAATCAATAAAAATCTCGATAAAAAAATCGATAAAAATTTCGATTATTATATCGATAGATTCCGAAGATATCGATAGCGAAATCGATAACAATATCGATAAAAATTTTGATAACAAAAGCGATAAAAATATCGATTATTTTATCGATAAGTCCCGAGAATCCCGGAAATCGGATTGAGTCTTTGTGTATCCATCTATTCATATCCTTTTCTCTATAATTACCTTTATTTTAATCTCTTTTCCTCTATCTTCATCTTTACTTTTATCGGTATCCTCATCCTCATATTTACTTATATTTATCTTTGTTTTTATTACTTTTGTGTTTATGCTTTTCTTCATCTACATATTCCCCTTCACTTAAGTTAAGTGTTTAAATTTACCTTGGTCTTAATTTTTGCCCTTATCTTTACGCATCTTTGTTTTTGTTTTTCCTTTTCTTTATCTATGTACGTACTCCCCTTTTCTTTCAATCTTGTATTGGTCTTTTTCTAAATGCTATTCTTTAACCTTTTATTAGCAAGTTTTTGTTAAATTCATACCATGTGCATACACTGAAGAAGCACTTGTTTCAGCCCCAACCATTTCCGTTGCATCATGTCCGTTGCATCATTTTCGTTGCATCATGTCTGTTGCACCATTTCCGTGTGCAATTTCCGTTGAATTTGCCAAGTTACTACCAACCCACCACGTAAAGAAGTTTCACTTAAAAAAAAATCTGATGTTTGCAATTTTCATATACTGTAGAGACTGAGAAAAGTTAGCCTCTCAAAAGTTAAAAACAACGGTAAAGTTAACTGTTCGGTTAATTTTTCCGATTTTTTTATGTATCCTTTGTTTTTTTTTCTAACATCAATTTCATTTTAATGAAATGGAATGAGTACAATGAGAAGTTCTCAAATAAATACAACTCACAGCTCCTCGAACTAAGCTCAGAATTAGTAAAATCCCATTTTGATGGGTCACTCAAGAAAGGTTTACAGATCATTTCACTGGTTCAACGACTAATTAATCCGAATGCATTTTTTATAACTATGTACATATTTCTTGTTTTTAATAAAACATTGTACAAAATACAATGGCAAAGGTATTAAATATCAATAAAACATATATTTAATATGTGAATACACTGTATTTTTATTACTTCACTTAT
>NW_023477464.1:0-2793 GCF_013731165.1 Rhagoletis pomonella | reverse complement strand
CTCCTCGAAAAGACTGGGGGGCGTCATCAATTACGGTTTCGACACCGTAAAGATAAGGGTGTACACGAACGACGTGAACGCAGCAAGAGGCAACGAAGTTGAGCCGGAAGCAGACAACAGCGAGGATGAGGTGGACGAGGAATCCAACCAGGTCAATCCGATGGATGACCTGGCTGGTGGATACGCCTCATCTACATCCTCTCTGGGAGTCGACCATATCTTCCGGCAATACACAGAAGAGGAGCTGATGTCAGATGACGACGAGGCGAACTCAACAGTGGTGGAGGGGGTGGGAAGGTGCGGCCAAGATGGTTCGCGTCCTCCAGATTAATCTCCACCACAGCAAAGCAGCGTCGGCTGCACTGCTGCTCCAGCTCTCCAAAGAGGCAGCAGACATCGCCCTCATCCAGGAGCCTTGGGGGATAGGGCATAGAATATGCGGGCTGAAGTCGGCAGAGCACACTTTGATAAGTGGAGCTACCATAGGTAAACCAAGGGAGAGACCAAGAAGAGAGGTCCTGGACGTTACCCTCGTCTCAGAAGATGCGGAGTTCATGATCAGGAACTGGAGGGTGCTTGATGAGTATTCCTTCTCCGATCATCGCTTCATACAATTCGACTTAGATGGGGTCCCGTCCAAGGTACCTGCCAAAAGAAATCTAAGGAAAGCCGACTGGCATAAGTACAGAAAAGAGCTTAACAAGCGGCTCTCAAGAACCACACTAGCAATTCCAGGAAACTCTAGGGACCTAGATAGGCTGGCAAATCGCTTTACTGAGGCATGTGGCAAGGCTCTGGATCAGGCCTGCCCCATGGTAAAGCCGAGAGGCAAAAATAAACCACCTTGGTGGAGTACAGAGATTGACGAGGCCCGCAAAAATTGTCGTAGAGCCTTCAATCTCGCAAAATCCTCGGGAGGCGATATGCAATGGGAAATCTATAAGTTAAACTTAAAAGATTACAAGAAACGACTAAGGAAGAGCAAGAGATTTTCATGGAGGAACTTTTGCAGTGGTATGGAATCCGTATCGGAAGGTTCTAGGCTCAGGAAGGTTCTCTCTAGATCACCTTTTATCGCCCCGGAATGCTTGCTAAAATCCGACGGAGCGTGGACGGAAACTGGGGAGGAATCCCTGGGCCATCTTCTGAGCACGCACTTTCCAGGCGCCACCGAGCAGCCATTGAACGGGGCAATAAGAGATAGAGGTCAACCGGTTACGGTAGACCTTATCACCAAAGAAAACTAATGTGGGCAATAGGATCCTTCAAGCCTTACAAATCTGCGGGTCCAGATGGTGTTACACCGATTCAGCTGCAGCAATCTATGGAGCTAAGCTCAAAACGGCTGTATGCTATTTTTAAGGGAGTCCTCACTCTCAACTACATTCCGGAGACCTGGCAAAGGTCAAAGGTTGTCTTCATTCCTAAAGCGGGAAGAACATCCCATACTAGCGCCAAGGATTTTAGACCTATCAGTCTATCATCTTTCCAGCTCAAGATAATGGAGCGACTGATTGAATCCTTTCTTAGGGAATCGGTTGCAGACAAGCTTACGGCTTCGCAGCATGCCTATATGAAGGGGAAGTCCACCGAAACAGCGCTACACGAAATCGTGTCGCATATTGAGAAATCCCTTGCGATAAAGGAATACACCTTGATAGCATTCTTAGACATTGAGGGTGCTTTCAACAACATCACACCTGAAGCAATCACATCAGCTCTAACTGGTCTGGACATCGACTCACGGCTGGTGTCGCTTATACGACAGCTGCTAGTTGGCAGGGTCGTGCGGGCGGAACTGGCGGACGTGTCGTTGGACAGATACTTTTGCAGGGGAACCCCGCAGGGTGGGGTCCTCTCCCCCCTTTTATGGGTCATGGCGATTAATGAATTATTGCAGACCCTGGAAGGGGGGAGGCTCCAAGGTCATAGCGTATGCTGACGACCTTGCGGTGGTTGTGAGTGGAAAATTTCCACAAACTCTTTGTGACATTATGCAGGACAGACTGAGGTTAATCGAAAGATGGACCAAGGAGAAAGGTCTGGGTGTTAACGCAGAAAAAACGGACCTGGTGCTCTTTACCAGGAAGTACAAAATCCCCTCACTTCAGCTCCCTGCCATAGGCAATAAGATTCTGAAGCTAGGAGAGTCTGCAAAATATCTAGGCGTAGTCCTGGACAAAAAGCTTATCTGGGCGCAAAATATACAAGAGCGTGTTAAAAAAGCGACGGTAGCCCTCTACAGCTGCAAGGGGGCGATTGGGTGTAGCTGGGGGCTGTCCCCTAGCATCATGTATTGGTTATACACGGTAGTTGTTAGGCCGATTCTATTAGACGGGGTCTTGGTATGGTGGCCAAGTCTCAACAGGAAATCTACAAATGAAGCACTCCAAAAGGTGCAAAGAACTGCCATGCTCTGCATCTGCGCACAACTCCATCGGAGGCTATGTGCGTGCTCCTCGATATTTTGCCAATTGAAATTGTTGGAAAGCAATCAGCGGGGTGTGCCGCCTTGAGGTTGAGGGAACTACCAGGCTGGAGAGACACTCAGGAAGGCCACACCGCAATCTTAAAGAACGTAAATATACCGGACACGGATTACTGTGCACCAAGGTTGAACTTCACAAAGAGGTATAGGATTTCCATTCCAGATAGAAAATTCTGGTCAGGAGGGGCTCCCGATGACAATGGATCACTCCACCTCTACACCGATGGCTCTAAGCTAGACGGCATCGTAGGAGGGGGGGTTTTCGCTTACCCAACCACTGCAGCGTCTTTCAAGCTGAGGTCGCT
>NW_023477463.1:0-2793 GCF_013731165.1 Rhagoletis pomonella | reverse complement strand
GTGGATTTTGTGAAATTGGACCCTTCGAACATTGTGTTATTAATACTGAGACAGATAACACGCAGTATACGTCGCATGAATATGCGGATATTCACCTAATTTACGGGGAAGCTTGTTGTAATGCCAGAGCTGCTCAAAGACTCTATGCAGAGCGATACCCCAATCGTCGACATCCGGGTCGTGAAGTATTCGCCCGGACCCATAGAGAAATATATGAAGGTAAGTGATTTTTACACTTTTCTTGTTTGCTTGCTTGATAACTATAATTTTTAACTTTTTTAAGTCGCATACCTGGAAGGCGTGGCGGCGAAACAGGATGTCCTGCAATGGTAGATGTTGAAGTTGTGTTAGAGGAGGTGGAACTGGGTCCATCGACTTCAGTGAGAATGATGGGAAGACGGACGGGAATACCCAAAACTACAGTTCACAAAGCTTTAAAAGACCATCGATTTCATCCCTACCACATTCAACGAGTTCAGGCTCTACAGGAAAGAGATTACCTGTCGAGGGTTAGATTTTGCCGTGAAATGTTGCGAATGCATGCATCAGACCCCAACTTTTTTAATAAAATAATTTGGAGCGATGAATCATCATGCAAACGTGATGGTTATTTTAATTTACATAACCTTCACAGTTGGTAGATAGACAATCCTCACGAAATGAGAGAAGATCGTTCGCAGTACCGGTACAAAATAAATTTATGGTGCGGTATTTTTAATTGTCAGATATTGGGACCTGTGGAACTGCCGCCAACGCTCAACTCTCACAGTTATTTAGAGTTCCTTCAGGAACGGCTTCCAACTCGTTTGGAAGATGTACCCTTAAACCTGCGGCGAAGACTATGGCTGCAAAATGACGGGTGCCGTACTCACTACGGGCGTGAAGTAAGAGCTCATTTAGACGAAACTTATCCTCGCCGATGGATTGGACGATACGGGCCAATCACGTAGCCCGCTCGATCACCAGACCTGAATCCATTAGATTTTTTCTACTGGGGCTGTCTTAAGGACAAAATTTATTCAAAAACAATTCAAAACGAAGAGCATTGGCGGGAACAAATAAATGGAGCTGCTGCTGAGATAGCCCAATTGAGTTTAAGATCTCTAAAAGCGTCTTTTCTTAAAAGGTGCCGAGCTTGTATTAGAGTAGAAGGTCGCCAATTTGAGCATATTTTATCAGTAAGTGAATAAATTTTTCTTCAAACAACTCATGTATATCTTATTTCACGTGAACCCATCCTTCACACAAAATATTGATAGATATAGCCCTTGTTATAGACTCTAGCCCGAATTCCGGTAAGTAACATAAAATAATGTCAGGAGCAAGTAATTATGTACCTTTGTACTATTTAGCATGTCATTTGACGGCAACAAGAGCATATTCAATTTAAATCTATTAAATACATTCTAGCGTGTCTCAGTCCTTTACCCACAAAAGCGGCTATAACTTTTTTTTCTATTCAAAACAGTAAGTGTGGCACCTTTCTGAAATCTTTATTAAATGAGCAATTTTTGTATGTAGTTTGGCACGTTACTTCTGGGACACCCTGTATATCGACAGCCACTCAAACATAGAGAGTGAGTGTATCGAAAGCGTTCAATGGTGTCCGCAGTGGCAATGACTGGTCGAGTTAACTCGATTACCGAAGTATGCGGGCGGTCAACAAAAATTTCAATTTTGAATTTGTGCTATGTAAATACTATACATGCATATATATGTGTTTTTATCCGGTTTTACCCACCATCACGGTTGCCACTTTGGTAAAATCTCACCAAAATTGGTAACTTATATTTTCTTTGGTAATTTGGGAATTTCCGATTTCATTTTGTAATTTTCAGACAAAAATATTTTACAATATCTGCGGCAAAATTATATACACATAGCAAATCTCTTACGGAATGAATTTGTTTTTGATGACACATACGAAATTGTGAGTTATGATTGGCGATATGTTCAAGCATATGTGCCACTAGGAGCTAAGGTCCGAAATTTATTTCTTAAGACTCGTACACAAAATTGATTTAAAACAAGTAAGAAAGTCTAAGTTCGGGCGGAGCCGAACATTAAATACCCGGCGCAAGTATTAAATATATGTTTTTTCACCTTTCCGAAACCTTTCGCTAGATGGTAAGCCGGGGTGTATCAATTTTGAGTAAATTAGCGTACTTCAATTTCGAAATATTGAAGTTTCAAGCATTTCTGAAATTTACCGTTATATGAGAAGCGGCCGTTATTTTAGTCCGATTTCAATCATTTTCAACGTTTTGCTTATATGTGGCAAGCACAATAACCACACCGAGTTTGGTACAAATTGGTAGAACGGTTACCGATATACTTAAATGTGATCATAAGTGGGCGGTGCCACGCCCATTTTCCATAATTTTACCATAAACGTATTTCTTGGTAAAGAATTGTTGCAAGCATCAATTTTGAATAAATTAGCTTTAATATTTACTGATTTATCGAAGATTTTGTATTTCTCTAAATTACCGTTATATGGGATATGGGCGTGGTTATTCTCCGATTTTTAAAATTTTCGGCCATTTAGTATGCTGTATCAAGGCCAACAACTGTGCCAAGTTTGGAAGAAATTGGTGCAGCGGTTACAAAGATATACACATTTAACCATAAGTGGGCGTGGCTACGCCCATTTTCCAAAAATTTATAAAATTCTTATTTTTCGTCTAAAAGTTATTGTAAATATCAATTTTGAGTGAATTATCTTCAGTAGTTACTAAAATATCGCAGTTTTCGTATTTCTGGAAATTACCGTTATATGGGAAGTGGGCGTGG
>NW_023477462.1:0-2794 GCF_013731165.1 Rhagoletis pomonella | reverse complement strand
ATCAATGCTTCGAGAAGCAAACAAATTTACTAGGAAAGAAAGTTGCAACAATTTTTATTTTTTCCAATTTAAATTTTTTATTATTTTTGTATTTCACATGGCACCCTTTGATTTAGAAGAAAAAATTCAGAACAGTTGTTGACACTTTCGATACCAGAAGCAACAACAAAATACACGCAAATGTTGTTTTTGCTCTACTGATACTACCTGTTTAATGCCTTGGCTCCTATGTATAATGATGTGAACACTCATGTTGAAACGAATAACACTTTTATTTCTTATGAACCATTTTTTTATTTATATACCAAAATATTGTTAAAAACAAGAGCTCGGGCGTTTTAAATTATTTTCTGTTACTTACATTCATAATTTTGCTTTGAATAAAAATGTACTGAAAAGTACTGATTTTTTTAGCATGAAAAAGTCGAATGTACTGATTTCGCGCATAAAAAATCTGGCAACCCTAGTATACAGAAAGCAAACTGCCCATCGCTAAGCTAATTGATACTTTGATGACATTTCGAAGTAAACAATGGACATCGGCCATCGAAGGGTAAGATTACATTTTTTCTATGAATTTCGATACGATACGATACCATTTCGATACTTTGGCATTCGATACCGATATTTTCTACTAGATAGTTTTAAAACGATATTTTTTGGAATCGAATACCAGAACCCTAGTATCATATCGAATGTCATAAACTCACATCCAACTCTGAGGGAAAAAAATTTTAGGGCCGGTTGCTCAAAGCCTGGTTGACACTAATCCCCGGTTAAACATCGTTACCGACACCGTGTTATATGCATAAAGTCGAAAACGTCGATAACAATGTGAACCGATGATGTCAACCAGGCTTTGAGCAACTGGCCCTTAGAATTAAAAAAACGTGCTAAATTGAAAAAAAAATACGCATATGAAAGAGCACCAACCCAACTCATCTTAAATTTGAGTATATACGTTATAAAATATGTGGTTGTGAAGTGCACAGATGCTTTTTCGTAATTAAGAAGAAAAAAAATTAATTTTATGTTCCGTCTGATGGGAATTGAGCCCGGACCTTCTTGGCCGCAACTAATTGTATCAAGCGTCTTTGCACACTCATCTACAGCTATACATGTAAAAGTGTTTTCAAATGTTGAGTTTGAATCAACATCACAGCGCGCGATTAGTGCATTATGTCATACCACGATTGAGAGAAATAGAGATTGCGCCAATCGCGGTACCGCTAATCCGCTCTTGGTATTTTTACAGAATCAGCTGTGTGCGTGTCGTCATCTTGGTGTAATTGTTGATTGTGAGCATCGAAAAATCCAAATAACAATTTTAATATTTGTGCGTTAATATTTCTGCGTGGTTTTAAACAATTATTGAGACATTACAAAGCAAAATGAAGTGTGCAGTGGCAAAGTGTAATAGTGAAAACAAAAGGAAAGCATGCGATATAAGTTTTTTTCGTTTCCTACGGACGCGAACCTGGCGAAAAAGTGGAAGAAGTTTCGCCGGCGATTATGCATTAAACACCAAATCGAGCTACCTACATATGTGTGCATGAAGCACTTTACTAGTGAAGATATTGAAAATAATACACAGTTCGAAATGGGTAACATATTAGGGCTATTCGCGATTCGGTGCATAAGAGCTGACAAATTTATGCAATTGCAGAAATATGCCATGAATTGTGAGCGACCTTTATTAAACTGTCATGGTAAAGCTTTTGCAAAACAATTTTTGTGCATCAGCTTTGGTTTTGTTTATGAATGCAATGCATAGCATTTTTATGCTATGGATTTTAGGTATTGCAAATTTGTCAAGCCATGGCAAATGCAAATGCGTGTATTTTGTTTGTGTATTGCAAATAATTTGCAATACAAATTTGCATTGCAATGATGCTAGGCCATTTGCACCGGATCGCGAATAGCCCTATTGTGTATTTTCATATTAATTGCATTTAATATCGTTTTCGTAAACGCTTTAGGTTTTGCAAAACTTCGTCGTTTAAAACGTGGTGCGGTGCCTATTATTTACAAAGAAAATCTGCGGGGTTCCCAGCGTGCGGAAAGAGCTCAGCACAGGGAAAACAAAAGAATTGTCAGCAAGTTACTTGAGCAGAGTGAGACTGCCGTTGCCACTGCAGGTAACCATTTGCATTTATATAAAGTTATATAAAGCTAAGGAGTCAACAGCTGTGGAGTTTATGGTGGTTGGCTACCGTCCACAAATATGAATATGCACTCTGCATTGCTTTTTACAATGGCGAGTCCAAAAATTCACTTTGCTGCACGCCTTCCTTTTGGTCTACATGAAATTGCAAACACTCTTAACACATCCATTTTTTCATGTGCTAAAAATCGTACTTACCTACATGTCCAAAATTATTGTTACGTGTTCCTAATAAATCAATCTTTGTATCGTCGTTTAAAGTGCAAAACCGCGTATCAACAAAATGCAAAACCGCGTATGTGAAGTTTTAGAAATTATTTTCTAGAGCGTAAAAACACTCATATTTCAAAATGGTTCTCTTTTTTATAAAGCAATCGCACTTCTGGCTAGTACATTTCAGGACGAATGGATAAGGATTGAGCCAAGAGCTTGTGGGAGAAAATCCAATTTTTGGCAGCCAATGTCAGTTACGCGGTTTTGCAGAATGACGATACGCGGTTTTGTACTTTGAACGACGGTATATTTATTGATTTCTGCAAAATTGGGCCATGTAATATTAACACATTTTTCTGCATTGTTTACATATTTTTCTATGCGTTTTGGCCAAGAATGATAGAATACAAGATTGCG
>NW_023477461.1:0-2795 GCF_013731165.1 Rhagoletis pomonella | reverse complement strand
CAAATTTAAACAAATCGGACCATAAATGCGATTTTTTCGAATAGATCAGTCCCTGGACCACTTCCCGGAAAAGATGGATCATATATGCTAATATGTGCTAAAAAGCTACTTACGTACCAAATTTTAAGCAAATCGGACCATAATAAGATTTTTTCGAATAGAACGGTCCCTGGTCCATCTATACGAAAAAAGTTAATTTTTTTTAGCCTAAAACATGGTGGTTACCGAAAGCTATTAATATAAAAAATTTCATGAAAATCGGACCAACCGTTCACGAGATTACCTGTTACAAAAAAAGGGACTTCTCTTTATATAATTAGTATAGATTAGATAAGCACGATGCGAGAAGCATAGAAAAAATTTCGATGAAAAAAAAAAATGCTTTAATTCTGGTTTCTAGGTATATGAAAATTTGGTTTAAGATCTAAACCGAAATAGAAAATGTTTGCACACAGCGAAATGTGGTGTTGATTCAAACTCAACATATGAAAGCACATTTACATGCGTGGCTGTAGCTGAGTGTGCAAAGCTGCTTGATACAATTGGTTGCTACTAAGGCTGTCCGGGTTCAGTCCCAATCAGACGGGGCATGAAATTTTATTTTTACTTTTTATCTTAATTATGAAAATGTTTGGGTTTAAAATTTAAACCGAACTGTTTAAATTCTAAACCCAACATACATATGTGCCCTCTTTTTTTAAAATGTATAAGGTTTGTTTTTGAAACTGAATTTATGTAGTTTGGTCATATATGTAGTCCAAAAAGTTTAAAATTAAAACCGAAATTTTTAACCGTGTATTGAGACACTTTGGTCCAACATTTTCACCAAGAGTTCACGTTCATGATTTTTAGTGACGCATTTGTCTTCTAATATTATGGTTTGGTGGTTGTCAGAAGGCATATTTGCCGTCTTAAATAACTTAGCAAAACTGTACATGCATACAAAGATACGTAATTGTTTCAGTGCGTTTGAAATGCGCCACGTCCCCTTTTCAAATAACTCCAATTTTCTCTAAGAGCATGGGATTGCTTTCATATATCTCTATACCATTTTCGAGTAATTTACCATGGGAGGTGCCTCGTCCGTTTTTCCAACAGCCCCAACTTTTCTTCGTGACCAGTCGCATTTTATATATCTTGTACATACCAAGTTCCAGTACTCTTCCATGAAAACATTCCGAGATATGCAGTATGAAAAATTCGATGTGTATGGGAAGTGCCGCGCCTTCTTTTCCGATAACCACAATTTATCTCCATGAGGATGCGATTGCTTTCATATATCTCCATACCAAGTTCGAGACCTCTTCCATGAACATTTTCCGGGATATGCAGTATGAAAAATTCGGTTTCCAATAACCGCAATTTTTATACATGAATATGCAAATGTTTTCATATATCTCCATGAGTAGTCTACCATGAACACTTCCAGAGATGTGCAATATGAAAAATTCGGTTTGTATGGGTGGTGCCACGCCCCCTGCACCTAGCGATATGAAATATACTTTACATCCGATTCTCATACCTACCATATATAACACAAAAATTTTATAAAGATCGGTCGAGCCATTTAGGAAGAGTTCGATTTTTATATGTATACTAGCAGACCCGGCGAACTTCGTCCCGCCCAAAATTTTTATATATTTTATTGAAACTTTTTGGTCCAACATTTTTACCAACAATTCACGTTTACGATTTTCATTGGCACATTCGTCTGCTAAGATTACGGTTTGGTAGTCATTTGTCGCTTTAAATAACCTAATAAATATCCGTGAAGAAGTTCTTGAAATTCTCCAGTTGTGCGGCATTTCATAGCACGGTTATTCGCAAAGCGAAATAAATTTTTTTCTCTTCACTCCCTGGTGGCAACAATGACCCGGTTCTATAGTAAATGTCCTAGAAGCTTTACAGTATAGTTGGTGGCACTTTCAAAATGGGTGCGAATCATTGTTCTACAGAAATGCAATGTACATATACTTGTTTCAGACGAAATACCTTAAAAGTTTGAACGCATAATAATATTGGCAAATCACATCCACTGGGCCAATCGCAACGCAGGAGCGTTCGATATACTCAGTGGTGCAACAGGTCGATTTAATCTGACCTTCACGGCCCCTTTTCTCACTTGGCTATTTTTAGTAATAGCTCGACTTCAGCACCACTTGGCAGCACGTTTTTGCAATAGTATTGCATACATATTTAAAACATTATCCAAATAGGATCATAAATAAGATTTTTAGTAATAACTCAACTACAGCGCCAACTGTCGGATTAAATTGTGAAACTAAACCATCCAAAGACCCACTCAAACACACAAAACGTTTCGTTAAAATCCGTACAACCATTTAAGAGGATATCACTCACCAACACACCTACGAAAGAATTAAAAAATACATTCAAAGATAGCTAAAGGTCGGTACGTTTGTAGGCCTCACAACCCCTTTTCAAATAGCCCAAATTTTCTCCATGAGTATGGGCTTGATTTCAACTACATACATATCTGAATACTTTCAGAGATATGCAGTATAAAAATTCGATTTATTGCGATTGATTTCGTTTATCTCCATACCAAGCTCCAGAACTCTACCATGCACAGTTTCAGAGATATGTAGCATGAGAAATTCGGTTTGTATGGGAAGTGCCACGCCCCCTTTACATATAGATTTTTGTTTAGCCTAAAACCATCCTTGGGACACATGCGGCAGGTGGCAGTTTCAAAAAAATCGGTTCAGCCGCTCTCGAGCCTTGCGAAAACTAAAAAACGGCTTTCAAAATATATATTAGCTGAGATATATTAT
>NW_023477460.1:0-2795 GCF_013731165.1 Rhagoletis pomonella | reverse complement strand
CTGGTCCAGAATCGTTTGTAGTTGATTGTAGTTTTAAGTTTTTTTTTAGTTGAAAAACATGTCCGTAATGCGTTTTTAAAAAATTTCATATGAAGCTTTTTACAACTACCGCCTAAATTTTAATGAATTCTGGTCCAGAATCGTTTGTAGTTGATTGTAGTTTAAATTTTTTTTTGTTGAAAAATAAGTGCGTAAGAGTTTTTTAAAAATTTTATATGAAGCTTTTTACAGCTACCGCTTAAATTTTAATGAATTCAGGTCCAGAATCGTTTGTAGTTGATTGTAGTTTAACATTTTTTTTTGTTGAAAAATAAGTGCGTAATGCGTTTTTTTTAAAAGTCATATGAAGTTTTTACAACTACAGGTTCAGTTCTGATGAATTCAGGTCCAGAATCGTTTGTAGTTAATTGTAGTTTTAAAATTTTTTTTTTTAGTTGACAAATAAGTGCGTAATGCGTTGTTTTTTAAATTTATATGAAGCTTTTTACAGCTACCGCTTCAGTTTTAATGAATTAAGGTCCAGAATCGTTTGTAGTTGATTGCAGTTTTAAATTTTTTTTGTTAGTTGAAAAATAAGTGCGTAAGGCGTTTTTTTTTTAATTCATATTAAGGTTTTTACAGCTACCGCCTAAATTTTAATGAATTCTGGTCCAGAATCGTTTGTAGTTGATTGTAGTTTTAAGTTTTTTTTTTAGTTGAAAAACATGTGCGTAATGCGTTTTTAAAAAATTTCATATGAAGCTTTTTACAACTACCGCCTAAATTTTAATGAATTCTGGTCCAGAATCGTTTGTAGTTGATTGTAGCTTAAATTTTTTTTTGTTGAAAAATAAGTGCGTAAGAGTTTTTTAAAAATGTTATATGAAGCTTTTTACAGCTACCGCTTAAATTTTAATGAATTCAGGTCCAGAATCGTTTGTAGTTGATTGTAGTTTTAAATTTTGTTTTAGTTGAAAAATAAGTGCGTAATGCGTTTTTTAAAAAAATCATATGCAGCTTTTTACAGCTACCGCCTAAATTTTAACGAATGCTGGTCCAGAATCGTTTGTAGTTGATTGTAGAATTAAAATTTTTTTTTTAGTTGAAAAATAAGTGCGTAATGCGTTTTTTAAAAAAATCATATGAAGCTTTTTACAGATACCGCCTAAATTTTAATGAATTCTGGTCCAGAATCGTTTGTAGTTGATTGTAGCTTTAAAATTTTTTTTTTAGTTGAAAAATAAGTGCGTAATGCGTTTTTTTAAAAATTCATATGAATCTTTTTACAACTACAGCTTCAGTTTTAATGAATTCAGCTCCAGAATCGTTTGTAGTTGATTGCAGTTTTAAAATTTTTGTTTGTAGGTGAAAAATAAGTGCGCAATGCGATTTTTAAAAAATTCATATGAAGCTTTTTACAGCTACAGCTTCAGTTTTAATGAACTCAGTTCGTGAATCGTTTGTAGTTGATTGTAGTTTTAATTTTTTTTTTTCAGTTGAAAAATAAGTGCATAATGCGTTTTTTAAAAAATTCATATGAAGATTTTTACAGCTACCGCCTAAATTTTAATGAATTCTGGTCCAGAATCGTTTGTAGTTGATTGTAGTTTTAAATTTTTTTTTTGTTGAAAAATAATTGCGTAATGCGTTTTTTAAAAAATTCATATGAAGCCTTTTACAGCTACCGCCTAAATTTTAATGAATTCTGGTCCAGAATCGTTTGTAGTTGATTGTAGTTTTAAATTTTTTTTTGGTGAAAAATAAGTGCGTAATGCGTTTTTTAAAAAATTCATATGAAGCTTTTTACAGCTACCGTCTAAATTTTAATGAATTCTGGTCCAGAATCGTTTGTAGTTGATTGTAGTTTAACACTTTTTTTTGTTGAAAAATAAGTGAGTAATGCGTTTTTTAAAAAATTTATATGAAGCTTTTTACAGCTACAGCTTAAATTTTAATGAATTCAGGTCCAGAATCGTTTGTAGTTGATTGTAGTTTTAAAATTTTTTTTCAAGTTGAAAAATAACTGCGCAGCGCATTTGTTTTTTAATTTATATGAAGCCTTTTACAGCTATAGCCAAAATTTTAATGAATTCTGGTCCAGAATCGTTTGTAGTTGATTTTAGTTTTAAAATTTTTGTTTGTAGATGAAAAATACGTGCGTAAAGCGATTTTAAAAAATTCATATGAAGCTTTTTACAGATACAGCTTCAGTTTTAATGAATTCAGGTCGAGAATCGTTTGTAGTTGATTGTAGTTTTAAACTTTTTTTAGTTGAAAAATAAGTGAGTAATGGGTTTTTTAAAAAAATTATATGAAGCTTTTTACAACTACAGCTTCGATTTTAATGAATTCAGGTCCAGAATCGTTTGTAGTTGATTGTAGTTTAAAATTGTTTTTTTAGTTGAAAAATAAGTGCGTAGCGCGTTTTTTTTTTAATTTATATGAAGCTTTTTACAGCTACCGCCTAAATTTTAATGAATTCTGGTCCAGAATCGTTTGTAGTTGATTGTAGTTTTAAATTTTTTTATAGTTGAAAATTAAGTGCGTAATGCGTTTTTAAAAAATTGCATATGAAGCTTTTTACAACTACCGCCTAAATTTTAATGAATTCTGGTCCAGAATCGTTTGTAGTTTAATTTTTGTTTTTTTTTTTTGTTGAAAAATAAGTGCGTATGCGTTTTTTAAAAAATTTATATGAAGCTTTTTAGAGCTACCGCTTAAATTTTAATGAATTCAGGTCCAGAATCGTTTGTAGTTGATTGTAGTTTTAAATTTTTTTTAGTTGAAAAATAAGTGCGTAATGCGTTTTTTAAAAA
>NW_023477459.1:0-2796 GCF_013731165.1 Rhagoletis pomonella | reverse complement strand
GATCCATCAGAGCATTTGCAAGTCTTTCGTTTAAATACCGTGACTTACGGCACTGCGCCTGCACCATTTCTCGCTACACGGTGTCTTCAAATGCTAAGCGACATGAACCTATCGAAATATCCACTCGGTGCCAAAGTCATTCGAAATGATTTTTATGTCGACGACCTGCTGACAGGATCCGACGATTTGAAATCCCTCATTCAAATTCAAACTGAGGTGAATAAAATTCTAGAATCGGCAGGCCTCAAACTAGCAAAGTGGTTTTCCAATCACCCTAACCGGTCGAACAGCGAGAGTCATAAGAAGTTATTGCAACTCAGCGACACAGACTCTACAAAAAACGCTGGGAATTCACTGGCAGCCGAAAGATGACATTTTTCGCTTCATTCTGGAGGACAACTTTAGTGAACTGCGAGCAACCAAACGAAACATTTTATCGGTCTCTGCTCGCCTCTTTGACCCTCTTGGTTTATTAGCCCCACTAGTTACCAAGGCCAAAATCTTACTGCAAGAGCTTTGGATTCAAAAGCTAGATTGGGATGAGTCGATTCCATTGCGCCTCGACACTAGCTGGCAAAACTTTAAAGTAAACTTACTGCAGCTTCCATCAATCAGCATTCCCCGGTATGTAAATACTGGGTCGACTGCCAGCTGCCAAGTTCATGGATTTTCCGACGCCTCAATAAGAGCGTACGGCTGCTGCGTTTATATTCGTAGCCAAACCGCTAGTGGTACGAGATGTACGCTACTTACTGCAAAGTCTAGAGTAGCTCCGCTGAAGACTAAATCTCTTCCGCGTTTAGAGCTCTCGGCAGCACATCTTCTGGCCAAATTATGGTCAAGAATTTCGCCAATGTTGAGTCGACCGATAGAAAAGGTCAATTTCTGGACAGATTCCGAAATAGTTTTGCACTGGATCAAAACGCATCCATCTGCGCTGCAAACTTTCGTCGCAAACAGAGTGTCCGAAATCCAAGAGTGGACCCAGAATGCATCATGGCGACATGTGCCAACAAAACAAAACCCAGCGGATCAAGTGTCTCGGGGTTGTAACGTGGACGAATTAAATACATCAATCTGGTTTTCCGGTCCGCAGTTCCTCCTAGAAGACCCTGCTTTATGGCCACAAAATGTCAATTTTAACCTCTCTCCAGAGCAGCAAGCACTTGAAAAGAAAAAGAACGCAATTACGTTAAGTGCAGTTGAGGCCACAACAAATACACTTCTAGATTTAATTGAAAGAGTCTCATCCCACATGAAAGTGCTACGAATATTCGCTTACGTACTAAGATGGCCTCGAAAAACTAGAGATCGAAAGTTAGAATTTGAAGTTGTACCCACAGCAAAGGAATTACAGCTTAGTTTCCTTAAAATTGTCGAAATAGTTCAACATTCTAAATATAGTGAAGATATTAACAAATTATCGAAAAATATCGCACTTCCTTCTAGCTTGCAGAAATTATCTCCCGTTCTGCATGAATACTCTGAATCATCATTATCGTTTAAACTAATTCGAGTAGGTGGCCGTTTACTGAACGCGCCCATTCCCTATGATGCCAAGTTTCCTCTGCTATTAAGTAAAGGTTCGCACTTTGTGAAAGCGTATCTCCGGTTCCTACATGTTCGCAATCACCATGCCGGGCCCAAGGCATTGGTAGCGCTTCTACGAGAAAAAATATGGTTAGTAAATGCACGAGAAGCCTGTAGTCGAACTGTTAGAGATTGCATTCACTGTTTCCATTATAAGCCGAAACTGCAAAGTCAGATCATGGGCAATCTACCCGCCGATAGGCTACGAGCGCAACGACCATTTATGATATGCGGTGTAGATTATTGCGGGCCTATTCATATAACTTTGAAAATTCGCGGCCGACCACCCGTGAAAATGTACATTGCCATTTTCGTTTGTTTCGCTTCAAAGGCAGTACACTTAGAACTTGTATCTGACTTAACTGCTGATAAATTTATTCTCGCCCTAAAAAGGTTCATTGGTCGCCGGGGGATACCAGCCAGGATACATTGCGACAACGCGACGAACTTCGTCGGAGCGGAGAGGAAGCTGAGGGAGCTTCGGGAGGCCTTTCTGAAGCAGAAGCCGGAGATTCTCCAGTTCGCCGCCGACGAAGGGTTCACGTTCGCCTTCATACCTCCGAGGGCGCCCCACTTCGGCGGGCTGTGGGAGGCAGCAGTGAAGTCGGCGAAACATCTGCTAGTTCGCGCCGTAGGCAACGCGCTGCTAACCGCCGAAGAAATCGTAACGCTGCTCGTCGAGATCGAAGCAGTGCTCAACTCGCGCCCACTCGCACCGCTCAGCAGCAACCCCAACGACGGCGAAGCGCTAACTCCCGCGCATCTACTAATCGGATGCCCCTTGCGAGCTTTGCCACCGGAGAAAGTGCCCGACAGTCCCAGCCGCTGCTTAGACAGATGGCAGCTTGTTTGCTTTCACAAGCAGCAGTTTTGGCGCGCGTGGTCGAAGAGCTACCTGTTGGAGCTCCAGCAGCGCAACAAGTGGGCCCAACCGCAGCCCAACGTCGAGCCAGGCCAACTCGTCGTCGTCCACGAGGACAACGTTCCACCGCAACAGTGGGTGCTAGGCAGAGTCACCAAAACAACTACGGGGGCAGATGGCAAGGTGCGCGTCGCAGACGTCACAACTAAGTCTGGAGTCATACGACGGCCTATCCACAAACTAGCCGTGCTACCTATGCCGAATGATTGAAGGACTAGATCCCTTCAAGGTGGCCGGTGTCGAAGCAGAACTATATACATACATTAGCTATATAAACAAAATAA
>NW_023477458.1:0-2796 GCF_013731165.1 Rhagoletis pomonella | reverse complement strand
CTCCTTTTTCAGCACAAGGTCCTTTATTGCTTTCCACATGGTTTTTTTGGTCCAAACACCGATCTATTTTTGCTTCAATATATTGGCACTTGGCCCGATTCAGCTCACTAACGTACCGATTTCTACATTCTCTATAACGCGTCCAGTCTTCTGTATTTCGAGTCCACGTTGCCCGCCTATAGCTTGCTTCTTTCGATTGCCTTAACGTCCTGAGTATAGCATTATACCATCTACATCTGCTTACATTAGACTTCACTGTTCTCACTATTGTCATTTTATTGATTGCCTCTTTTAAAGCTTCATTAAATGTTGTGGCATATGCTTCGAGATCGCCTTCATTGCAATTTGCACATCTTTCATTCACAGTATCACACAAAATACGGTTGTCCAAGGTTAATCTTTTTAACGTTGATTTGGTGGTCTTTGCTTTCTCGCGCTCATTAATTTCGATTAGTATCGTTTCATGATCACTTATTTTGAGGTCTGACACCGTATGTGCATTTATATTACTTATATTTGTCACGACATAGTCTATTAGCGTTGCCGAAAACTCAGTTATTCGAGTAGGGTTATTCAGAATCTGCTTAAAGCTACTGTCATCCGTTTGCTTTATGAGTCTTCTGAAAACAGTGTTTTCATACCAGTTTATATTGAAGTCTCCAGTTATTATGACATAACTGGTTTCTAAGAGTGAGTCTAGCTTATCCTTAAAAAATTCGCAAAAAGTACTTTCTGGGGAATTTACCCTATTGGGGGATCTGTACAGTGTCCCTAGCTCAAGATATTTGCTATTGCGGCGTAATTTTATCGAAAGCCACCAAAAGGCTCTCGATTTAGATTCAACTTCAGTCGCTGGCACTTCCCATGACTTATTCACGTAGACTACAACACCGCCAGTGTGTTTTGAATCGCTGTCATTTCGATGAATATTATAATTTGGAAGATATAGCTCCTCATCGTCTATGTCTGAGGTAAGATACGTTTCAGACAAGCATACGAAGTCATATACACTGGCTTCCAACAAAACTTCTTATTGGGAAAAATTCGTTCTCAGACCACACATGTTCAAGTAAAGGCATAGTATCTTGCCCTTTGATCGCTAATATAACCCAGCAAAAAACACACAGAAGCGAAAGTGGAAACGAGCTAGGCGATGGGAATCGCTTACCCTTTCGCTTCAGGAAGGCATTATTTTAACATGGGCATGTCATTGGCGGTAAGCACTTACCCGCAGCATTACCTTCGAACGAAGGGAGAACGCATGGATAAACAGAATCCAGAGAAGCGAACAAAGAATGCTTTACAGAGCACTAATGTAGAATGCCTACATAAGTACATACTTATTTATATTAAATTGAAATCAGAAAATGTCTTAACAGATTAAAACTAACTAAAATTTTTATAAATCAGTTTTTATACAAATATATGTACATATGTATTTGGGTATTTAGATTTTACTTAAAAATCGGTATGTACACACATGCATATTTAATTAAGCTTAAATGGTACTTCCTCACTCATGTACTTCACTTCATTGACTGACTCCAACTTCGCTGCAAATTGAACAAAGCAAAACATGATTTTTATGCGAGACAAATTTCCGCAGAAACTAACGGTAGAAAAAGATTTTTTGGATATTTATTCTATTTTTCAGGTGACTACGATGCAGCATTCCACTTTGCATTTCCTGAAATGAAGCAAAGGAGCGAAATAAAAAAAAATATTGTAGGACATTCTACTTTGCATTCCCCAAAATGAAACAAAGAAGCGAAATAAATAAAATATTGCAGGACATTCTACTTTGCATTACCGACAATGCCTAGAAGAAGCGAAAAAAATTCGAAGGCATTATAACGCTATGCCTTCTAGAACACGTTACCACTAAAAGCGATTACCGATTTTTTGCTGGGAATGTTCTTTCCGCCTGCAGTTTTACCTTTCTCTGTAATACCCGACAGCAGCTGTCCCTTGCATCATGCTTTTCGTCGATGTCCGCCAGATTAAATCTTGCTTTCGCTATGCTACAATTTTTGCATTTCACAAAGTTATTCTGACATTCTCTATAGCTATGACCATTTTTCCCCGCACTTAGCACAAGTCTGATGTTGTTCCTTGCACATTGCAGCTTTGTGGTTAAAGCCCCAACACTTATAACATCTTAGAACTCCATCGCATTCGTAAGCCATACATCGATCCCATTCAATATTGATTCTTTGCTCCTTTATAATGCTTTTGAAAGCTACACCATCTACTTCAATAAACGCATTAAACACTCTAGGATTTTTCTGCGATTTAAAAACTTTAGTACATTTCAGGTGCTCAAATAAGACATCGTTTTGCTTACGTATAACTTTTTCGACTTTATCACACTCCAAGTTCGCCGATAGTCCACTTGTTAATATTTTGGGGTATCTCAAGCCTAGGATTTCCACATCATATTTTTGGCTTAACTTATTTCTGATTTCATCAGCTAGTATATCTCTATCGCTATTATTTACACATTTAATTTCAACTGCACCATCGTGTCTATTAAACATCCCATTAACCTTAACTTTTAAATTGGCTGTGTTAATACATTCTTTCACTTCATTTCTGGTTATATTACTCTGTTGACTTTTCTTTGGCTTTAGAATTACTGGGGCACACCCCGCACCCCTTTTTAGCTTATCCGCGTACGTCTCGCTTGCTACTCCACTGTGCTTACTCGTGATGCCTTTTACCTCTTCACAGACTTTCTTTTTTATTACTGTCAAGCTCACGGCAGACTTTATCGGAGTTTTCTTTTATTGCTCTTGT
>NW_023477457.1:0-2797 GCF_013731165.1 Rhagoletis pomonella | reverse complement strand
AGTATATTTGGGTACTCCCTCAAGGTTTCGAGGATAATCGTAACAATTGGTGTCAGAAGTGGGATTGTTAAATAAATCCCGAAGGATAAACTACTGAAAATGGCGAAAATTCAGGACTTAAAGATTGAGGAGCTGAAACAGGAGTTGGAAAAGCGTAATTTGGCCACCTCCGGGAGAAAAGTGGAATTGTTATCCCGGCTGCGAGAAGCTATGGAAGCTGAAGGCATCGACGTGGACAAATACGACTTCCAAGGTAAACCCGAAGATACATCCGCAAAGGACGAACAGAAGGATAAGGCTGCATGCTCGTCGAAGGATGTGCAACAGACATCCGGGAAGGTTGAAGAACAGCAAAAGGCTCCTTCGTCATCAACAGTTATGGACATGAACACGTTGTTGGCTGCCATGTCACAGATGATGCAAGCACAGGATACACGCATGTCAGAGATGTCATCACAGCTGTCGTCACAGATGCAAACACAGTTGTCAGATATTTCGTCGCAGCTACAGGCACAGAAGACACACGTATCACAGTTGCTGGAAGTCCAGGATGCAAAGATTACACAACTGCAGGAGAATTTGGCTAGAGATAACGAACAAATCAAGGATAGACAGGATAAAGTCGAGGCTAAGGTAGAAGAGTTGGAAGGTCGCCTCCGAGATATGCAGTTGAATCGTCCAGCTACTTCGACGAGCGCACCCAAAGTAAAAACCCCATCCTTTGACACACGATTCCTTTCCAGGTCTTTAAGCTCCAGTTCGAAAAAACGGCTGCAGCAAATCATTGGAGCATGGAGGATAAATCCGCTGCACTATTCGTTGCATTGAAAGGACCTGCGGCAGAAATCTTGCAGACTATTCCCGACTGTGAAAGGAACAGTTACGATGCGTTAATGGGTGCAGTGGAAAGACGTTATGGTAGCGAGCACCGGAGACAGATTTACCAGATGGAACTGGAGAATCGCTGCCAGAAATCCAATGAGACTTTACAGGAATTCGCCTCTGAGGTTGAAAGGTTGGCTCATTTGGCAATTGGAGATGCATCTGGTGAGCACCTCGAAAGACCTCCAGAGGTTCATCAACGGAATGCGGGACGTGTATACCAAGCGCGAGACGTATGCAAATCCAAAGCCAACATTTGCTGAAACGGTCTCGTATGCTCAGACACGTGAAACGGCAGCGCTCCTAAGTAGACCAGCCTACAAAGCCCATCGAGTAGAAGTGGAAACACCTGACGTGATGAACGAGATCCTGAAAACACTCAAGTCGATGGCAGGGAAGAATACTCCTGGTGCAACCGAGAGGAAGGATGGTGCTAGAAAATGTTTTAGTTGCGGAAAACCAGGCCACTTCGCACGCGAATGTAAGACGGGTTCCAACAGGTCAAACAGTTCAGCAGTACGTAAGCGCAGGACTGAGGATGACGAGCCCGACTCCGATCAGTCGTTAAACTGAAACGAGTCAGCAGGAAGGGCCGCGTGCTGGCTCCAGAAGTTGAAGGGCCCATAATCTCCGTCTCCCAAATTGGCCGGAATGCGAGCAACCTCACTATTGGTGGATGTGTGAATGGGCAGGAGCGAGTGCTGACAGTGGATACTGGAGCGTCACATTCCATTATTCGACCTGATGTGACTACTTTTTATGTGAAGCCACTACCTGGAGCAAAGCTGCAGACTGCAACTGGCGAGCGAACCCAAGTGTTAGGAGAAGTACTATGCGAGGTAATAATCGACGGGTTGGCCTCGTACACGAAGTTTATTGTCGCAGACATTGTGGATGAAGTCATCATCGGCGTGGATTTCCTACTTGGGCAAGGCATGAAGATTGACCTCCAGGGAATGATCCTAACCTATGGCGACAGGAAAGTGCCACTTAGGGTTGGTTACGACAGCCAGTACTGCAGTAGACGGTTAGTCTTAGAGGAAGTGTCGACAATTCTACCAGACCCGGAAGCGGTTAGTTGGGCGGAGGTTGGCAGTGATGGAGACGGGGTGGTTTTATCAGGAGAAGGAAGCGGTTCACTGATACAGGAAAAGCGTGACGGTTCCGCTAGCTCAGTGAAGAAGAGGTCGCAACAAGGAAGTGGTCATGGCGAGCCAGGCAGTGTTTCCGGCAGGAGGAAGGCCACTGAACCACGTTGCAATGGTGATACGCCGGTGGCCGGAATTGGAAGCGTCTGTGGGAGCAGTAGGCGCGCTTTGAAGTGTCCGGAAAAAGGTGGTCGGCTAAGGCGGGCAGTTAAGCCGGAAGCCAAGGATGAGGTTCTACATGTCCGGTCAATGAAGTTAGCATCGGCGGAAGAGCGAGATACGAAACGACGGCGGAAGTTTCAGCGTAAGGATCCGGATGTAGCAAGATGTGCTAAAGGCAGTGCAGCACGAAGGCGGGAGTCTGGGTGTCATGGACAGATGATGCAGCATAGATCTGGCAAAAAGGGTGCCCATGAGAAGAGACATGGTCTGGTCACCACCAGTGGCCGGCAGAAGCACGACCATGTGAGATGGTGCACCACCGGAGATAAGCTGGAAGCAATGTCCAGTAACGCATCGAAACGAGAGGAGCTACAGGAAGGTGATTCGGTGTTGTTGCACATGCCGCAGCCGAAGAAAGGCTTCACCTCCAAGCAAAGACTTGACTGGAAAGATCCGTTGAAGAGTGACAAACGGCTGAAGGACCCAGTGCAACAAATCCAGACAATGGGGAGACCGAGGACCAAGATGAAAGTGGTCCACTTGGAAAGACTTGCAGCGGTTGGAGCGGCAAGTGTGTCTGATCGGGACGATCAGACTTAGGTGGA
>NW_023477456.1:0-2797 GCF_013731165.1 Rhagoletis pomonella | reverse complement strand
TGCCTATTTCTCGTTGTTCGCTTTGTGTTGCCGCAGTATTCGCCACACTGCCCTCCACCTAAGTCTGATCGTCCCGATCAGACAAACTTGCCACTCCAACCGCTGCAAGTCTTTCCAAGTGGACCACTTTCATCTTGGTCCTCGGTCTCCCCATTGTCTGGATTCGATGCACTGCGTCCTTCAGCCGCTTGTCAATCTTCGAATCTTTCCGGTCACGTCTTTGCTTAAAGGTGAAGCTTTTCTTCTTCTGTGACATGTACAACCGCAATGCGTTACTGGACATTGCTTCCGGCTTATCTCCGGGACTGCACCATCTCACATGATCGTGCTTCTGCCGGCCACTGGTGGTGACCAGACCATGTCTCTTCTCGTGGGCACCCTTTTCGCCAGATCTATGCCGCATCCTCTGTCCATGACACCGAGGCTCCTGCCTTCGTGCTGCACTGCCTTTAGCACATCTTGCTAAATCCGGTTCCTCACGCTGAAACTTGCCCAGTGTTTCCGCATCTCGCTCTTTCGCCGGCGTCAACCTCATTGACCGGACATGTATAACCTCATCCTTGGCTTCCGACTTAACTGCTCGCCTTTGCCGGCCACCTTTTCTGGGACACTTCAAAGCGCAGCTACTGTTTCCACAGCCGCTTCCATTTCCGGTCACCGGCGTATCACCATTGCAACGTGATTCAGTGGCTTTCCTCCTGCCGGAAACACTGCCTGGCTCGCCATGACCACTTCCTTGTTGCGACCTCTTGTTCACTGAGCTGGCGGAACCGTCACGCTTTTCCTGTATCGGTGAACCACTTCCTTCTCCTGACGAAACCATTTCGTCTCCATCACTGTCAACCTCTTCCCAACTAACCACTTCCTTTTCTGGTGGAATCTTCGGCACTTCCTCTAAGACCAACCGTCTGCTGAAGCACTGGTTGTCGTAACCAACCCTAAGTGGCACTTTCCTGTCGCCATAGGTTAGGATCATTCCCTGGAGGTCAATCTTCATGCCTTGCCCAAGTAGGAAATCCACGCCGATGATGACTTCATCCACAATGTCTGCGACAATAAACTTCGTGTACGAGGCCAACCCGTCGATTATTACCTCGCATAGTACTTCTCCTAACATTTGGGTTCGCTCACCAGTTGCAGTCTGCAGCTTTGCTCCAGGTAGTGGCTTCACATAAAAAGTAGTCACATCAGGTCGAATAATGGAATGTGACGCTCCAGTATCCACTGTCAGCACTCGCTCCTGCCCATTCACACATCCACCAATAGTGAGGTTGCTCGCATTCCGGCCAATTTGTGAGACGGAGATTATGGGCCCTTCAACTTCTGGAGCCAGCACGCGGCCCTTCCTGCTGGCACGTTTCAGTTTAACGACTGATCGGAGTCGGGCTCGTCATCCTCAGTCCTGCGCTTACGTACTGCTGAACTGTTGGAACCCGTCTTACATTCGCGTGCGAAGTGGCCCGGTTTTCCGCAACTAAAACATTTTCTAGCACCATCCTTCCTCTCGGTTGCACCAGGAGTATTCTTCCCTGCCATCGACTTGAGTGTTTTCAGGATCTCGTTCATCACGTCAGGTGTTTCCACTTCTACTCGATGGGCTTTGTAGGCTGGTCTACTTAGGAGCGCTGCCGTTTCACGTGTCTGAGCATACGAGACCGTTTCAGCAAATGTTGGCTTTGGATTTGCATACGTCTCGCGCTTGGTATACACGTCCCGCATTCCGTTGATGAACCTCTGGATTTTTACTCTTTCGAGGTGCTCACCAGATGCATCTCCAATTGCCAAATGAGCCAACCTTTCAACCTCGGAGGCGAATTCCTGTAGAGTCTCGTTGGATTTCTGGCCGCGATTTTCCAGCTCCATCTGGTAAATCTGTCTCCTGTGCTCGCTACCATAACGTCTTTCCACTGCACCCATTAACGCATCGTAACTGTTCCTTTCACAATCAGGAATAGTCTGCAAGATTTCCGCTGCAGGTCCTTTTAATGCAACGAACAGTGCAGCGGATTTATCCTCCATGCTCCAGTGATTTGCTGTAGCTGTCTTCTCAAACTGGAGCTTAAAGACTTGGAAAGGAATCGTGCCGTCAAAGGATGGAGTCTTTACCTTGGGCGCGCTGGTCGAAGAAGGTGGGCGATTCAACTGCATATCTCGGAGGCGACCTTCCAACTCTTCTACCTTAGCCTCGACTTTCTCCTGAATTAGCTCTTCGATTTTATCTTGTCGTTCCTCGATTTTATACTGTCTCTCTCTGAGTTCCGCGTTATCTTTAAATAAATTCTCTTGTAGCTGAGTAATCTTTTCATCTAGCTGCGATGACATGTACGTTTTCTGTGCTTCCAGCTGCGAGGAAATCTGTGATGACAGCTGTGATGACATCTCTGACATGCGTGTATCCTGTACTTGCATCATCTGTGACATGGCAGCCAATAACGTGTTCATGTCCATAACTGTTGATGACGAAGGAGCCTTTTGCTGTTCTTCAACCTTCCCGGATGTCTGTTGCACATCCTTCGACGAACATGCAGCCTCATCCTTCTGTTCGTCCATTGCGGATGTATCGTCGGGTTTACCTTGGAAGTCGTATTTGTCCACGTCGATGCCTTCAGCTTCCATAGCCTCTCGCAACCGGGATAACAATTCCACTTTTCTTCCGGAGGTGGCCAAATTACGCTTTTCCAACTCCTGTTTCAGCTCCTCAATCTTTAAGTCCTGAATTTTCGCCATTTTCAGTAGTTTATCCTTCGGGATTTATTTAACAATCCCACTTCTGACACCAATTGTTACGATTATCCTC
>NW_023477455.1:0-2797 GCF_013731165.1 Rhagoletis pomonella | reverse complement strand
ACCTTCCGTAAGCCGCGTAATGCGTGGCACCGTCAACAAAAAAAAAAAAAACATTGCCAAAAATCAACGGTATCTTGTAGGCACTTGATATTTGCACTTTTTTTTAATGGGTTATGAAACTACATACTAAAAGTTTTCAGTTTTGGTGAACATTTTTTGAATTTTTATAATTTTTTCACAAAGTTTGAAATTTGGATTTGTATGGGTTTTCTTAGATAATGAGCTAAACATAAAAATATATATATTTTAACAGTAAAAAAACTAAAGAAAAATAGTTAAAACTGGTCAAAATATCTCGTTCCTATTATTTTGGGGACGACTGTATTTAATGAATGCAAATGCGCCAATAAAATTCGTTTGAGTTCAAAGGTGCTTGAACTTAAATCATCTCAAAAGTTTCGGAACGGTGCGTTTGTTCCTTACATCAACGAAAGCACACATTATGCACATGCACACATACATAGATACGTATGTATGTATATAACATTGTACATTGAATCATTTCATTAACATTTATTTTTTTTTTTTGTTGGAAGAAAAGTGGTAATTTAACTTTTCCGTCTTTTCTCTTTTTTGCAGGCTGATTTACCAGTTTCTGCTTTGGTGGAACCTGTGTAGTTGGCTTTGCGATCCAGCAGCATCAATATGAATACGAACCACATTCACTGTATGTATGTATGTACATACATATATGTATATGTACAGTGACTGACACAAGTGTTCGCGTGTTGATATTTTTTTATATATTCACAATGTTTTTAAAGTAATTTTTTTTCCTATAAGCTTTAGCCATATAAATCAAAGGTTCAAAATTTTGGAAATTAACAAAATAACGAACTTTTTAATCTGAATCTTTACATCATTTCTGCAGTATGCGGTTTTATCGCCCATACAATTTTAATGAAGTGCAAGTTTTAACTGGCTGAAAAATCCCGTTGATTTTTGAGAATTTTTTTTGGTGACTGCTTTGGCGTTTTTTTTTTTATATATAACAAGTGCAATTTACAAAAACTGGCGTTGTTTTTTGAAATTTTGTTGCGGACGGTCTCTGGCATTTTATTTCATAAGAAGTTCATGCTTACATGGAAAATGTGCAGAAAACCGTCCGCAAAAAAAATTGTTAAAAATCAACGCAATTTTTAGCCGCTTGAAACTTGCTATGTATGGGCTATAAAACTGCATACCATAGAATGTTGTAAAGATTCAAATTATGAAGCTCGAAATTTGGATGAAACTTTGTTATAGATATGGTTTTGGTTAAAGCTTGGACAAGGTTTTTATTGAAAAATAACAAAAAGAAAAAAATTAACTTGAAAAACGTTGGAATATTTAAAAAAAAGTCCACACGCGAACACTTGTTTGAACCACTGTATGTTCATATGTACAATTGCCACAAGTCTTGCCATTGTTTACTTACACCGCTATTCAGTGGCACGATCTTGTACTCTGGCTTGGTTTTGATCGTGGCGGTTGCCATTGACAATACATTTGTGCGAATGTTGGGATGCTTCGAAGTTTTTGTTAGATACTTCATTGTTTTGCCAACGCCACTGGGGTGCATAGTGAAATTTTTTACTTAGTTTCTATACTTAACATCCAACTCTTGCCGTACTTTTTTGACTTGAGAAAAAATATTTAAGTTTTCACAAAGCATCAGCGTTCCGAAAGATCGCTTAGAGCAGTGAAATAAAAATACCGCGCGAAGAAAGCAAGAACAGTAGTTTATGTACTATATATATATGTATGTATGTATGTATATTCTGTGGCTTTTACGAATTTTTGTACTGATGTAGTAAATATTTACACGTCAGCAATATTTGCATGTACTATAAAGATGTAAATAACTAAATTCATAAATATATATGTAAATACAAGATCCATACCTACGTACGCAAGTACATAACTATGTACATACATATGTATGACTTTCCGAAAGTAATATGCACTGCTTACTCTTAAAGAAAAGTCACTTAAAATTATGTAAGTGGTTCATTTCAGCGCGCTGGGTTTTAAGGTAATTATCTGAAAATTCATGAATACATATATATGTATATGTACAGAATGTGCATATGTACATATGTATTTTGTTCTAAATGTAACTTGAAACCACCTTTTCATGACTTTAAATACAACTTTTATTACTCTGATGGAGAAAATTTAGTCAGGCATGCCTACTTGTACATAAGTATGTATGTACCTACATAGCTAGTAGCTACTATGTAAGTGTGAACAAGTGTTTTCTCCATGCGAAAGCATATAAGAATATTTATTTGGTATTCATACATATTTACATATGTATGTACATACTAGCCATGTGCATATGTATGTATGTATGTATGTAAGTATACTATGTATGCATTATTCGCATGATCGTGGTTATGAAGGTACACGGATGGTGAACTAATAAATACACCATCTGTCATGGACTAAAGTAGAGAAAACTTTGGCTTCAGCGCAAATAGCTCGAAGGCACTCACCGTAACGCAGCCTGTATATGCGAGCGGGATGGATCATTTTATGGGACGTAACGACGGCGGAGGTCATTGCTCATTTGGTTAGAGTTCTACTGTTAACTACGCTTCAGTTAAAAAGTTGATAAATTTTTAAAGACGATATACGTACATACACATGTTTGTAAATATGTACATATGCTTTTGTATGTACATATCATTTCGTTTTAAATTAGGGTCTAAGGCGCTTTAATTTAAACAAAGGTGTGCTCTAGTTTACATACTCTAGTTACATACATTCACACAAATGTATGGATTTTCACTTGTTGTCGTTGATCAATTGGCAC
>NW_023477454.1:0-2798 GCF_013731165.1 Rhagoletis pomonella | reverse complement strand
GGACTCGGCCAAAATCGCTTAGGCGGTTACAGCGCCAATTAAGAGAAGAGAAAAAAGTTAGATTTCGCAAGCCTGGGATGTTAATATCATTCAATTTATAGTCACCTTTAATTCAGTACATTTAGTCCGTTTTCCGCACCACGAAAATACTAAGTACTTCAAGCTTGGAAACAGAAAATACGACTAACAATGCCTAGTGCCTAAAGATACCCAACAACATCCCTAATAAACCGGTACCAAATCGGATACAAAGCACATATGTCTGCAAGTGCAATCTAACAAACCTTAAGGGCTAACTATAATATGCATAAGCTGCCGTAACTGACTGTCAGAACGAACGAAAGAAAGTCTGAACGAAAGTCTGTCAAATGCATAAGCAATGTAGTGTAGACTTTTAGGTGGCTATATTTTACTTACATGAGTTCAGTGTTGCCACATTTAATTAGATATAACAATAGCCACTATCAAGCAGTTTGTTGTAGATCACACACTTATAGTAACCTAGAAACGCCGAAGAACTGTTCGCCTTGCGAAAATTTCAGGATAATCTGGTGTTTCTGTAAAAGGAAACGCTTACGGCCCACTTCCTAATATGGAACCAGAACTTCTTTTGACCTGTGTTACATGTAGGACTGAATCGAAAAAGTTACCAAGTTGAAAAATAAGTTACCAAATTACCAAATATGATAAACAAAGAAAAAAATTACCAATTTCGGAAAAAAACGTCAATGCGGCAACACTGCATGTGTTACATATGTACAGTGACGAGCAAAACTGTAACATGGTGTGACACTTTTTATTTCAGCCACCGCTATCTTTCCAAGTTCTAGCGACATTCATACTTTTGTTGTATATTCTTATTGGTACACCTGTACTTCATCTCTCATAACCAATTGAAGTCAATCCAACAACAATAATAAAGCCAACAGACAAAAATGTAAATTAAGGTATATGTTACAGTTTTGCACTTATATATTTTTAATAACTTTATGACAATTTTCACGAAAAAAAAGAATTGTTAACACAATGTTCACCATACTTTTGCTTTTTTTAGTTCCTGGATGCAATTTGGCATACCTTATTTGTATCTCTGTAAAAATTCTGGAGGTATAGCCTCCCATATATCCTTGGTTTGCTTTCATAGCTCATGCCCTCCATTGGACGGACTTGGATACTTAGTCAGCTGCGCTTTTAGTTGATTTCGCAAATTTTCGACGAGATTCATATCCGCGGATTGTGGAGGTCATTTCAAAATAGCAAATTTTTGCTTTTGCATCCAGTCTTTGCGAACATATGCAGTATGTTTTGGGTGATTTTTCAGCATAAACTCTCATTTTTCGGCTACATCTTGTAAATTTTGTTGAAATATGAACAGATACTGTTCCTTACGCATAATGCGTACTAACGGACCAACAATATTTTTGAAATACAACCCCAAACTATTACTGACTGACCACTGTGATTCACAGTTTGCCGTACATGATGCACTTAGGCTTAATTTGGGTCTTTGATCCAATACCATGCCGGCCATCTGATTGAAAGCGATTAATTGAGTCTTGTCAGACCAACTAACCTTCAATTAAATCTTAAAAATTTGTTTTTTTATTGCATTCTGTAAGGCCTAACATATCCCAATAGGCAACGGTCCGGTTTTCGTGCGATCCGGCAAAATGCTACCACTCTCGCACATGTATTTTGATCAAAATGGGTTTTTCTTCTTTTATTATGCCTTTGTGGTTAATTTGACAATTCTTCGCCTCACTGTCTACTGATTTGCATTCAATTTTAATACTTTAAGTGCTTCTGTAATATTGGCTTCAGCGCTACTTGCTACCAAGTTCACAAGATATTGGACCGTAATATTTTTTGGCAGACTTCCTTTGTCCTTAATAACATTTTAGGCTATATTTTTTTTTCAGTCTTAACATTTTCTTACGGCGAACTCCACAATTTTGTGCCACTTTTCCTACGGTCCCGCGTTTCCGCAGTAAATATATTATTTACATTTATGTTTCCTGATTAACCATATTATTTACTGGTAATCACTTCTTGAATAAATTACAATACAGAAAAGTCATCTGACTTCCAACTAATGAAAAGATAACTGTAAAATGCAAAACTGAGGGTGAGAGCAAAACTGTAACATTTGCCTTAATATACATTTTTGTCTGCTGGTTTTATTATTGTTGTTGGATTGACTTCAAATCTTTGTGAGAGAGGGAGTAGGGGTGTACCAATAAGAATATACAACAAAAGTATGAAAGTCGTTAGAACTTGGAAAGATAGCGGTGGCTGAAATAAAAAGTGTCACACCATGTTACAGTTTTGCTCGTCACTGTACATACATACGTACGAGGACAAACAGCTGATTCCGTACGGAAGGTGCGATCAGTATCGCTCTTTCCTTAAGCAAATGACGTTTGGCGAAACTTGACGAAACTTGATGTTAAGCACATTATAGTTTCAGAATAGGATTTATGTGTATTCGCACGTTTGCATACGCTTGCTTATTCATATTACTAAAATATTACTTTACTAAAGTAATAAGTTAATGGCACCCCAAATCATTCTCAACATGCTTGATGTACCTCCAAAACACTCCCCCTGGAGATTTCAAACGACAAAGGCCACAGTGCTACAAATCGTAGGGACTCTGCATAACTTACAACTATAATGTGGTAGCTGAATGACCACAGAGCCTACTCACTAATTTTTAACTCGAATAATATTTTTTTTTTTTGTGAATGATCATCCGCTCTCACTGAGTTAATCACATTAAATAGTGTATATCAGTACTG
>NW_023477453.1:0-2798 GCF_013731165.1 Rhagoletis pomonella | reverse complement strand
AAAGTTTTTAAAACTAAAATAGACTGTAAATTTGTTTTAATTTTTTTTTTTATTGGAAATTTATAAAATTCATATTTATTATTTTGTGATTATTTTACGATGAACATGGATGCAAAAAATTTTAGAGTATCGAAATGTATGTATGTATGTTAAATGTGCACCGGCAAATGTGTACATCAATTTGATTATTAATTAAATATGTATATTTACATACATATCCCTGTGAGTAAGCAGACCCCATTATTTTGATACGTAACGTTGTGTATTCTGAAAACGAGCTTTTAAAAAATAAAACGATTTACTTTAGAAAATATATATGTGTATGTATCCATACATATAAAAAGCATTGGTTAGCTTTGGTGACGCTGAGAAACGAGATTTTTTTTTTATACTAAAATGATTCTGAGTGCATTGGTCTAATTAATTAAATATATACAATTCTATATAATTTATGTGCGTAATTGAATATAAAAAATTGGCAACACAACGTAAAAAAGATAAGACTGCACAAAATGCAACGAACGTTGAAGATACTAAGTGATTAACAATTCAAAAGATTTTTCGTAGAGTTTTTCGAGAACAGCTAAAGACACTGGAGAGTAAAAAATGTAACAAAACTTTTTGGCCTGATAAAATTTTTTTGGATACTTAAAAACTGAAAGCATCTAGGATTGACGGTGACAAGTGGATATACTAATATTTTAGCTCTAGTGGGCAGTTAAGCAGGGGCCGGCCGTACCGGTTATGGTAGTTATATGAAAAACCATAATTTAACAGTTAAAATTCGATCTACATTTTTTCGATCAAATTAAACGGTTTACACAATTTTTATTTTGTCGATGTAGAATAATTGTTATTTTTTTTTTATTTTAACGATAAGAAATAATCGTTATTTTTGGATTTTTATTTTTCGATAAAAAGTATTCGCTATTTTTGGATTTTTATTTTTCGATAAAAAATAATCGTTATTTTTGGATTTATATTTTTCGATCATAATAACGGCGACTGCCCGTATTTTATTTCAAAGGACAGTCCTTTCTCTTTTGGGGCTGTCTTTTGACTTTATTTATTTTTCTAAAAATCTATTTTGTCCTTAATATCAAAAAGTACTTTACTGGTACTTTAGTACCAAAAAAACGTCATATTTGAGCCGAAAAACTTCTTAATTTGCAAAAAAGGCGCCCAAATTACGTTAAAATCGCCAGTCAACCTGGCAACGCTGAACGTAACTAAAAGTTTATGAGAATAAGTCAGCCATTTTTTATCCGATATTTAAGGAATTTTTCCTATTATTTATTTTATTTTATTTTATTTTATTTTTAAATTCAGGTCATTTAATCACAGAAAATCTTATTTTTTTATTAATTGAATTAAAGATTTTAAACAGATGCCAACCCTCTTCAAAATCCTAAAAAAAATATTCAGAATATTAGTCACAGTTATAAGCCAAATTTCATCAAATCCGTTTCTGAGTAAAGAGAAGTCTCGCATGGTTCGGTTTCTCTAATTTTAATTCACCGTGAATATTTCATATACATAATTTGTGCATAAGTTAACTAAAATCAAACAGGTGGCAACACTTTTCAATAGTATTTTTATTTCTCAGCGATCTAGCTTACGAATTACCAAATTGAAAGAATATATTTTGGTGGGAACTAAACATACGTTTGAAAAGTAGCAACTTGTATCGTGCGGCATCCTAATAATATCCGCGCGCAAGTGAGTTTTAAATTTCCATAAGCCGTTCCAGGAAAAATTTGTAATTTATTTATTTAAATATTCGATAGTTTTTAGGAATAATAAAATATATCTCTTTTTTGTTTACACAAACAAATAATTTCTTCGGAATTATTTGAGTTTAGATGGCCTTTGCAATATTTTATTAGATCAATTAACTAAAGCAAAGCCAATTAAACTTAGAAAATATTTTCTCGTAATGCGTATTCTTTTGTTTTTATGAGGTTTAAACATTCGCTAAATGGCAATTAAAATGATGAAAGACTATGATTCATTGTTTTATTAATTGTATTGAAAGTCACATTTTTATATTTTTTTTTTCATGATATTTAGTGCATAAGAGCCACTACATTGTGACTGGTGGGACATTTTACTCCAGAATGTGATCAATTATGAATTATATTAGCGAAAGAAATTGTTTAACATAGATAAATAACTAACGTATAAAATTCCTTTTAAAAAAAAAATATCAGACGGTTTCATAGTTTTTCAATTTTTCCTATTTTTAACCGACTTCCAAAAAAGATAGATAGTTCATAGATAAATAATAAGAATTTCGAAGGCACGTGAATTTTAACGGGAGTAGCAGTCAAGGTTTTATCGGAAAACTCGCTGCGTTCATTAAATTACATTTGGAAAAAATGCCACAAAAAATTAGACTAAGAGCATGTGTGAATCGGTAACAAAGTTCGCATCGAGTAAATTTTTGACAACTATGAGGTGAATAAAATTTCAGTAGCTCATGAGGCTAGTGAAATTTTTGACAAATGCATAGAAAATTTTGACAATCGCAAAGATTGTTGATGCGTGTAATTTTTCGTTAAATAAAAGCTTTAATAGATGAGTTGCAATCAACGATGGTAGATGTTTTCTTAAAATATTCATTTCACTTCAATTTGTACTATTTTATTCCAAACAAATCTGCGGTTATCAAATATTTACTGCTGTCAAAAAATATTTCATTTCACACAGCAGATTGGCAAAACTGTCTCACCATAGTAAAAATATTATTGAACAGCTTTCCCCATAGAACTTTGTTACCGATTCACACACGCCCTGAA
>NW_023477452.1:0-2798 GCF_013731165.1 Rhagoletis pomonella | reverse complement strand
AATTTTTTTTTTTTTTTTTTTTTTTTTTTTTTGTGTTGTTACTTATTGCTATACAAAGTTTGTTGCAGGTATGAAAGTACATTTCACTTAAGTGGAAAAAGGCAAAAAAAAGAAAAGTTGTATATTGCATGCGTATATATATAAAAAAAATTAGTCTTTCAATTCCATTTATGAGGTGTTTTTTTGGCAGTCTTGGCGGGTTGGGCTGGCTTCCTTCTCAGTCTGTGAACTCTATCACTTGGCTTTGCCCATGATATCTGACCAGAGCGTGGTCTGCGTCCATGCGGAGGACATTAATTTTACGCTTATGCCAGCGGATCCGCCATTTTTGTATGTTCTTGTGTGGGCGTTGCAAGCGGAGGTTACGGAATGAGTTTTCCGGCGGTGCCCCCCTGATGTCCGCTGCCGGGTCTAATATGGGCTGAACTGCAGCTACCCCTTCGTTTTTGCCGCTGGTCGGTGGCGTTTCTACGTCGCGTGTTTTGGTGGGGCGTGTGATGGCTTCTTTGGTGTTGCCATATGTTGACGGGTTGGTCGGATCTCGTGCTATGTCGTGACTCTCGGCGGGACGTGTAGTGATCGCGAACAGTGGGTTGCATTGGTCCGCGTGTGGTGAGACTAAAGGTGGTCCGTGGAATATTTTCACGTTCAGGATACGGGGCTTGTTAGGTGGCCATGGGACGGCTTCGAAAGGAGGCTGCCATGGTGATATCGGTCGAGGCTCGTCTGGTGGTGTTGGTTGGCGGTTCTTTCTCCCTTGCTTGCGTGATGCCATCTCGGTGGTTCTCTTCTGAGTATTTCTTGACCTGGTAGTTTTGGTAGTATCAGGTGGGTTTATGTACTTTTGATGCATGGCGGGATTGCGCGGGTAGTAGCGCTGCTTCAGCGGTCGGTTGTGTCGCAGTGTAATGATGTGTTCGGCGGCTGTACTTTGTCCGGTGATTTTGGAGAACAGCGTTTTGTTGTGGTCCAAGAAGTGTGTTAATTCCTGATTTTGTTCATCATTTAAGTGAGCCCGTTTTGTTAGGCAACACAATGTGGGTGTGGACCTCGGGGACGTGTCGGGATTTAGTGGCTGGCCGTCTAAGGTCACAACAATGCCTCGCTTTGACAGGAAGTCCATTCCTAATATCATTCGTTCTGCTAGGTTCGGGATCACTGCTACCGCCGTGCGTGTGGATCGCTTGTTATACTTGATTCTGACGGGGTAGGTGTGTGTACTGGCAACGCATGTCTGATCCGCGAGTTGGACGTTCCGCTTATTAGGCTGAGGTTGGATGTTGAGTCGCTCTAAATGCACGCGCGTGCTGTCGTCTACGTATGTTAGAGTGGCTCCGGTGTCCACCAGTGCTCGTACGTGTAGGCCTTCGATGGTGACGTCGGCGTAGAAGCGACCGTCGATACTTCTCCATTCGGATTGTACTGTAGTGGCTTGGGCGATGGGTGGCGCGGTATTGATTGATTTGGGGCATGGGCAGTTTCTGGAGAGAGTTCCATCTTCACCGCAACGAGAACAGAACAGTCGCCGTGGGTAGTGACAATGGTAACGCTGGTGCCCACGCCTTTTGCAGCGCCAGCAGGTGTTCCTTGCGTCGTACCGGTTACTTATGGTGGAAAGGCTGTGTGCCGCTTGTCTACTTTGTCTGGCTTCTTCGTTTTTGAGCAGTTCATACTCATCGGTGAGCTCCATGAGCTCCTCGATGGTTTGGAATTCGCTTCTTTTTACGAAGAGTCGGTATTCGACTCGCAGACCGTCATAAATACGTTCCAGGTGGTTTTCGTGGCACATGACCGGATGTTGTCGGATGAGTGTCTGGAGGGCGAGGATGTAGTCCTTGGCCTTTTCCCTGTGCATCTGTTTCCGCTGGCGAATTGTGTCTTCTAGCTGCGTTATGTGTCGTTTGGGCAGAAAAAATTTTTCCGCCCCGGCACGAAATCTAGCCCAGGTGGTTATTTGTTGCCTCTGGACGCGGAACCATTGAAGTGCTTTACCGCGTAAAATCTCGGGCAGGGTTGGCAGGAGTTGGTCTGGCAGGATTTGGTAGCATTCTGCCAGTTCCTCAATCCGATCCAAGAAGTCGTGCAGGGCATCGCCGCCGGAATAGTGTACGTCCCAACGACGGACAGTACTCATTACTTCGGCGTTACTAAACCTGTCTCGCTGAGGAGCTGCTAGTTTTGCTCCTCCGGAGTGTAGGAATGATTCGCCCAGTTTTATGGCTGGGGTGACTTCGGGTAAGGACTTCGCTATGCTGGCTTCTTCAGCGGTGATCTCCATTTCTAGTTCTTTTAGGAGATTTTCGGTTGATCTTCTACCTCGCTTGGTTTTGATGAAGTGGCTTAGAGCACTCCGTAGCTCTGCGACTTTGTTCCCTTCAACTGGTAACTGGTGTTGTCTGCATTCCTCCACTAATCTCTCTTTTTTCAGTAGGTATATCCAGCCCAGAGAGTCGGCGTTCAGCGTTGCGGTGTCGTTTTCGCTCGTCCGTGTGTTATTGGTTGTTTGTGGTGTGTTCGATGAACCCGATTCGACAGGGTTGGTGCTTGTTGGTGCTTTTGCACATGCGCCTGCAGAGCTGGGTCCCTGCTCGGGCGCCATTTATGAGGTGGGTTTTATCGAAGGCTGAGGTAGCTCAGCCGCTCCAGGGTTGAGTGGAGGTCCCACTAACCCCCACTGAATAAAATAAACACAGTAGTTAAATATAGCGAACACAACCACACACACACGCGGCCGTTCGGCCAGGCTGCCGGTACCCTGACGTCCACGAAGAGAGGGGAGAGAGAGAGAGAGAGAGAGA
>NW_023477451.1:0-2798 GCF_013731165.1 Rhagoletis pomonella | reverse complement strand
ATGTATGAGCGAAACTAAACGATATCGAAACGTTTGCTATTGTTTGTTTTCGTACTCTGTATAGACTAGAAGTGTCAAAAGATAAATATCGCTCATACACAGGCTTTACTGATACACTTTGTAAGTCGTTAATATATTGTTAATACATATTGCACTAGTAGATAAATTACCAGACGAACATGTTAGAGAATCCAACCACTAACTGTTATATATCGCAATCAAAATCGAACGGAAATTTCCGAATCGAAGTAAAAAATAATAATGTAGTTCATAAACATGATTCAATAATTAAAGGTTTGCTCACCAGCGACATTAGAATTTTGATACTCCCTTACAAAAGGTTGCACACACACACACACCCCACACAGTGCCTTGCTAAGGGAGCCGATTTTGTCAAGAGGGAGCGTTTTCTGAGCAAATAAGTTTCTTAGCATGTTGCTGTATTAAGTGCTTAAATTATGTATAAAAGCATGCTATAAGGGGCTTATCTTTTCCTTAAAGCTTCCCCCAGAGGGCGCAACAGTAAAAGTTTTCACATTTTCTTCTAAACCAATTTTCGCAATTTGATAAACTCCAAATTTATTTTAGACCCATGATTTCTTAGGGAAATCTCGGTTAACTTTCGTAACAGGCAAAAAAAAAACTCATAGATGAGCTCTTTATAATACGGCTCTATACACAATTTTCTTTTTCTAAACCTCCAATTTAGCTCTTACTTAATTAAACTTATACATACATTTCTTTTCACAGGCTTCAGAACATAAACGCAGCCAGAAAGAAATTGGTGATATTGCTGGTGTAGCCGATGCAACAATAAGGCAGTCGTATAAATTGATGTATCCCCATGCATTAAAGTTATTTCCGGAGGATTTCAAATTCACTGCCCCTATTGATCAGCTACCACAAATGTAGACATAATGAGCTTTTATAAATCCGCATTAATACCTTAGTAAAGTGGATCCAAAATAAACATTTGTGAAAAAAAGTCAAATGAATAAGTAAAGATCATTTATAGAAATACAATCATGATAAAAACATAGCAAGGTAGAACCGTTCTCTCAATTTGTGGGCCATGATTTTTTTTTTGAAGTTTGCCAGCACTTTAAAATCATATAAAATTGAAAATAAAAAATTGATTTATTCGAAATTGCTGTTGCTTGAGATTGAAAATGAAAATGTGTGTGTGAGTTAGTGAGTAAGGCTGACTTCCAAAACGTATCAATACAATGTTTGGAAACTATTATACTGCGGTATTCAAACTGTTTGTAAATGCAGAATTGCGACGCATTGCAACCTCATACATTGCATATTTTAAATATTCAATTTAGCAATGAACAATTTTTCTGAATTTTCTATTTTTAAAACACCAATGGTAACCAAAAACAAATGAAGCATCAACTTTGTTTCTGATGCGCTGATTGCTCTAGCGATGCGTTGCGATAACTTTTCGAATGCGTTTTGGAAAAGTATACATTGCCAACATTTTGTAGTTCGGCGTTATGGGACATTATACTTTGTACGTATGCAATGCAATTGACGTTTTGGAAGTCAGCCTTAATTTAAAAATTAAAATGTTTGGAAACGTCAAGAATTTTAAAAATAACTCTCAGCGGTTCTACTTTACTATATTTTTATCATGAATACAATTATTTACCTTATAAGTTGTTTCTAAAAAATACTTTTGTCACTCAATAAATTTATATTCAACTAGCTTTTACCCGCGGGTTTCACCCCGCGCTTTTATACAAATATGAAAAATAATTTAATGATGTTAGATTTTATTTCTGTGCCCATTTCGTTATAGCTCGTTATTTTTTAAGCGAGTTAAGGTATTTAGGCCGTTTAAAACTATGAAATTATAAAATCTCGTCTGCGCGCTAGGCATACGAAAGATATCAATCTCTCTAAGTTTACCTTAAAATGGTTCTAGGTATACGACGCGTGAATGTGTAACCTTCTTGGAGGTGCCACGGCGGGTTCTAATATTTCCAACTCAAATTTAGTAACCTGGCCCTGATAAAATACCACTTCTCATTACTGTAGCAAATACCTCAAGAGAGCTTTAGATTATAAGGCCGAACCCGGCTCTCCCTTTTCCATTTAATGTAATTTATTGTCAGTACGGCACTTATAAAATAAATCTCCATAACAGATTTAAAATACTTCGAGAGATTTTCTATCCTTCCAGAGATATGTATTAAGAAGTTTTTAGTATGTATGGGAGGCGACATGCCTTCTTTTTTAATAACTTACATTTTTTTCATGAGCAATTGATACATTTTGTATACACAACTCCATACCAAGTTCCAGTATTCTTCCACAAACACTTCCAGGGATATGTGGCAAGAAAAATCAAATGTGTACTGGAAGTGCCACGCCCCTATTTCTCATAACCCTAATCTTATTCCATTAATTTAGAATTGATTTTAAATACCCCAGTACCAAGTCCCAGTACTCTACCATGAACACCTCTAGAGATAAGCAGTATAAAACAGTAAATTTGTACGGGAGGAACCATGTCCCCTTTTCGAATAACGCAAATTTTTCTTCATGAGTATGGAATTAATTTTGTATACACATCTCGGTGCCAAGTTCCAGTCCTCTGCAATAAACACCTCCAGAGATATGCAGCGTAGAAAAATCAATTTACATGGGAGTTGCCACACCACCTTTTCCAATAACTCTCATACATATGTATTTCCATACCAAGCTTGAGTGCTTTACCCCAAACATTTGAAGAGATATGCAATATGAAATTTTCAGTCAGTATGGGAGGTGCTACGCCTCTTTACAAAAAA
>NW_023477450.1:819-2799 GCF_013731165.1 Rhagoletis pomonella | reverse complement strand
AGGATGGCGTTTAAAGCTTCTGCCGGGCAGGATCTTAGTGCGCCTGTTACTCCTGCGCTTGCTGCCCTTTGTATGCTTCTTAGCTTGCTGACATTATATTGTCTGCTTAGGCCGGGCCACCAAATCAAGGCGCCGTATGTTAGAATTGGTCTTAAGATCGCGGTATACATCCACATCACAAGTTTAGGATTTAGTCCCCAGTTTCTACTGAAGATTCTCTTGCAAGTGTAGTATGCTATGTAGGCCTTCTGTCTACGGAATTCGACACTGGTTTTCCAGTTAAGTTTGTTATCCAGCACGACTCCAAGATACTTTGCGCTGGGGGACAGTGAGAGTGCCTTGCCGTCTAGCGATGGTAGCTTGAATTGTGGTAGTTTGTGTCTGTTTGTAAATAGGATAAGTTCTGTCTTGGCAGGGTTCACATTTAGGCCGCTTCTCGTAGCCCAGGCGTGTAGCCATCCCAGGGTTCCTTCAAGGATTTCGCTAACGGTAGAGAGGAATGGACCTGTGGCTGCTATTACAACATCATCCGCATACGCCACAACTTTGACTCCCCCTCTATGAGTTCTAGCAATATACCGTTCAGGGCTATCACCCATAGCAGTGGTGAGAGCACTCCGCCCTGTGGAGTGCCCCTGTTCACATGATGTATAATAGAGTTAGCCCCATTTGTTGCCTGAATGATTCTATTGACTAGCATCGATCGTAATCATCTACAAACACTGTCGTCAACACCAATATCTATCAAAGAGTCTATGATGGTGTCAACTTCAATGTTATTAAATGCGCCCTCGATGTCAAGAAATGCCGCCAGAGTACAGTATATTTTGCTTTGCTGCCTTTATGCTTAAGTGCACATTTAAGATACCTACCCCAAAATGCGCATCAGAGGCATTATTTTTAACATTTATAAGAAAACTGCTCCGATAGATGCATTCAACATACCTGCACATTGGCGTTACCTGCCTTAAAAATTGTGCAACTAGTATCAATTATCAAAGAAAGTATTACGTTTACCTGCACTGGCCCTACAATTACCTTATTTTACAAGCTTTTATTTATTTTGTTCATCTCGCAGAACAACGAAAATTGTTATCAATTTATGTAGTTATATAGATAATTAGATACCATTCGGTAAAAATTTCGCTTGCAGTAATTTCTACGTGGTAAGTGCTTCTCCATTATTTGGTTTCATAGGGATTCGGATGCCTTTGTCATTGAAGTAGTAAAGAAAATTCGTTTAAGTGCCTTTTTCGGTTAAGTGCACAAGTTTTTAGTGCATAGAAGGATGTGCAGCTAAGCAAAATATACTGTATATTGTTTAAAGTGCAACGATTTTTCTATTAAGCTCACCACTTCATGTAAAGCAGATTCAGTGGATCTGCCTTTGATGTATGCATGTTGTGCTGTTGAGAGTGTCGCTTCACCTAACAGCGATCTTATATAAATGTCGAGAAGCCTTTCCATTGTTTTAAGCACAAAGGAGGTAAGGCTTAGGGGTCTAAAGTCTTTTGCTATTTCGTGGTTTTCCCTTCCTGGCTTGGGTATGAACACGACTTTTACCCTTCTCCAACTTTTAGAAATGTAGCACAAGGTAATAGTAGCCTTAAAAATAGTCTCAAGTAACGGTGCTATCTCTTCCTTCACCCTCTGAAGCATTGCTGGGATTACGCCATCTGGTCCAGGGGATTTGAAGGGAGAGAAGCTGTTGATAGCGTAAATAATCTTTTCCCTGCTCACGATCGAGTTCAACAGTATACTGCTATTTGAACCAGGTTCAATTGGCCCTGATGTGGGTGGATGTCGAATACATCCCGGGAAATGGAACTTGACTAACGTGTTTAGAGAATCACTAGCTGTGTTCGTCCACACCCCGTTTTCTCCCTTAATGAGTGTGATATTTGTGTGTTCTTTTGATAGGATTTTGCTGAGCCTGGCTGAGTCTTTAGAGTTCTCTATAGAAGAGCAGTAAGATTGCCA
>NW_023477450.1:0-719 GCF_013731165.1 Rhagoletis pomonella | reverse complement strand
ATTGTAGATTTTCCTTATTTTGTCTCTTTGGGCTCTGAGATCCCCATTCCACCAGGGTGGGGATTTCTTTCTTGCTGTACTAACTGGAGTTGATCTTTCAAAGGCTTTCTTCATAACCTCTTAGTTTATTTACTCTATTATCAAGGTCCTCAACTGTAGTGACAGTTGTATTTAGTGGGAGCTTACTTAGTTTACGCTTAAGTGTGTTACTTTATCTTTACCAATAGTCCTGTGGGGATTTCTGTATTTCGAGGGGGTGTTGGAAATTTCGTGCAGATTAAAGAAGATCAGACGGTGATCAGACATTGAAGGCCTATCAGATACTCTCCACTCTTCTACAGACACGCTGTCGTTCTCTAACAACAGGGTTAGATCCAGCACCTCCTCCCATCCAGGAGGTGTATGGTGTGGGTGTATTACCTCTATTGCAGATGCTTAAGTTAGTATTTAATAAGAAGTGTAGTAAAGACTCACCTCGGTCGTTCTCCGTAGAACTACCCCATACTGGATGCCTTGCATTCGCATCGCAGCCGACAACTATAATTTGTCTGGGGTTTTTGGCTATTATCCCCTTGATTTCGGTTGGCGGACTGTCCCTATCGTGGGCCATGTATGATGAGGCCAGGAGTATACTTGGCTGTCCGGTGGTCTCCACCTTAACCATTTTTGTATCTGATGTGCTGAAATTAGAGCAAAGGAATGCATTTATACCGTTCTTG
>NW_023477449.1:0-2799 GCF_013731165.1 Rhagoletis pomonella | reverse complement strand
CACAAGTTAAATTGGAACTTATTTAATACAATTAAAATCTGTGAAATAGAGCTGGAAAACTATCAATGCCACTATCGATAGTATCGATGGTTTTTGACTATCGAAAACATCGATGGTTTTGTAAGCTCTATCGATAGTTTTCACATATATACATACTTTATTCTGAAAGAGTAAAAGCCGTCGGTACCTGGTTCATCTTGTAAATCGGAAGGGACATTTAGCAGACCAGTAGTGCGATTCCCATTTTTCCTAACGACCGATATTCGTTATTGATAATGAACGACGTTTGTAGCTTGTAGTAGTGAATAGGCTATTCTCAAAAACCCACTTAACGACAGAATTCGTTAGACATGTCGATAAAAAAGTTTACGAGGATTGTCGTTAATTATAAAGACAAATATGGCAATATTGACGTTTGACACTCAATATTTAAAGGAAATATTTTATTGTTGCGCGTATTATTGTGGTCGAGATTGTTGTTTGTGAATACAATATGAAAAAAAAACAGAAGCGCAAAAGCTACTAAGGAGCAGTACCAGAGGATGCTGGACTTTTAATGCTGAATTTAATAAGGTGGTGTTAGCCGTATATAAGTAAAAAATTACACTAACAAATTATACGCACAATTATAGTATGAATTACAACAAACACATCATTTTGACATCATGCTTTCCACGTCTAAAAATTCAGCTGTGGTTCTAGTTTTCGACGTAACAGTACTTGAACATTTGTTTAAGGCTATCTGCACACTTGTCGTCCAATCATAGTTGCGTTATCGTCTCGCCCTGAAATTTTGAGCCGAGCACATGCATTTCAAAGGAGATTGGCACACTTGTCGTTATCGGCTAGTTATCGGCAAATTGTAGAAGATGCAGAAACGGATAAGTACGACACTGTCGTTTGCTTATCGTTGTGCACGCATTGTTTGTTTACATTTTATGGGAAAAAATTAGTGAAAAAGTTAATATTGAGCGTTTAACTAAAAAATATGACGAAATTGTAAAAAGCCTGTGTTTGCATGCTCAAACCACATTTCAGGAAAAGAAAAGAAGAGATATTACTGAAAAATGATGTCTAGAATTGTTGCAGCACAGTCTATATTTTAAAAATTCCAGGTTTTTGTCAATACTTCACGAAAATATCAACCAGAAAAAAAAAATACCTGCTCCAAGTGAATTTTTAGACGCCAAATGAATTGAAATATCACGACCGAGTGTGCGAAAGTGTAGGCGTCATGTAATCGTTGCATTATGATTGTGACGATGAAGCAACTATGATTGGACGACCAATGTGCAGAAAGCCTAAATGTTTAAGTTTTTTTTAAATAATTCCGACAAAGTCCGTTTAATTCATATCACTATACTTTTTCACGTGCCTATTTTTTTAATAACTTTCACTATAAAAATCAGTCATGTTAAAAATTTTATTAAAACAACACAAAAACTGAGTTATTGTAAATAATAAAAAGTTAAAATTGAAGCAAATGTTCAAGTGTCGTTATCTCGAACACTGGATCCAATCTGACAAAACGGGGGGAGCCATTGAATTTACAATGCCCCAATTAAATGAGATCAACTATCAAAACCTTTGCCTAAGTTTCCAACTTGCACAGTGTAATAAATAAAAAGAATAATAATAATAAGCACATCTATTTGTGATAAATGTTTACTGATTTTCATTATAATAGTTTGCTTACCGATGAATTTTGCCTAATTTTTCTCAATAAAAACTTAAACCAATTTTATCGTTAGGCATTTCTACGACAAAATATTCGTAGCTAGGCTATCGACAAATTTCGTTAGACAACTGTAAAAACTACCGGCAATATTCGCTAATAGTGTGCTTGAGAATTGCGGTTAACGAAACTGGTCGGAATCGTTAGCTAACGATACGAATATTGTCGTTAAGATAAATGGGAATCGCATTACAGGGCAAATAATTTCAGAGCGCAGATGCTGCTTAAAGCCAAAAATCGTTAAGTCATAATCGCACGAACTAATCAAGGCTATCATAGAATCCATCGTAGTCCGATTTTTGGTGAAATCTACGAAAATGCTATTAAATTCGCGTAGCTACGAGCGCAGCGCTTGCTTTGAATACACACGTTCAAAACAGTTCAGATTCAGTGATCGCTTTTTCGTAGATTTTATGAAAAATCGGACTACGATGGATTCCGCCACCAATACATTTTTATATTTCCCTTCACTTTACACTTTACTCGATTAGTTATAACTTGCTTTACGACTTTAGTATTAGCCAATTAATCACAATTCCTTAAATAAAAACACCTTCAAAGTCACGCGTCTGACTTTGGTTGCATATGCAAATTAAATGGCGGAGTTCAGCTGTCAAACTCCAAAATATGCAAAAGAATGAGAGACAAAAGAAGATAGGATATAACCCAGTAAGCATTAAAAATATACAAAGGTGATCTCTGAAAAGGTGTTCAGCTCCTTTTCTTCGCAAAACAGAAAGGAGAACTCTACTGCCTAAGGGTTATAATTCCTAAGTGCGGCCGAAGCCGCCTACGCAGAAAAGTGTTCTCTGCAAAAGGTGTTCAGTTTTTCTTTTGGTCTTGCTTTCCACTCTTGGGTTTTAGATATGGCATCACAGTCCTGCTGTCATTTGCACATATTCTGCATGTACTCTCATAAAATTAAAAAAACAATCAATTTTTGATAAAAAGGCTGTAATATACTTAAAGTGTTTATTTGTTTGAACGTGCACACTCTTACTGCGCATATATTGAGTGTAAATAACGTGTAAATTTAGTGGAAAGTGCATTATATATTGTGAAAT
>NW_023477448.1:0-2799 GCF_013731165.1 Rhagoletis pomonella | reverse complement strand
TGTCTGCACAGTGCACTTAACACATAAACAAGCGCCGCAGCAACATAACCATTGTGGAATAACATAATTACGAAAAACATTACCGACGGCGGACCTTTGGACCGACGAACTGTCGCTACAACTCCACGTATGTGTGAAAAAGGCAACAAAAAACGGACGAAGCTGACAGTTAACATCCCTTAAAACGCTTAAGGGCCGTTTTCTCATCCAACCTTTAGTTTACCGGCCACTTTATCGTCTCGATATACGAGTTTTCGTTTTCTCATCAGCGCATTAATTTCTCGAATCGATAAACTGTTGCTCACCCGATGCAACCTTTAAAATTTGTACCCAACTTTAAATTTTGGTTTGGTTTTGGTTCATGAATCAGATATATTAGATATTTCAACCAAGGTTTTGGTTTTTGCTAACAGTTGCTCTTGCTCTATATTTGCTTATGTTGCATTGCCAACCTTTGAAATTTTTTGACGAATGTAGTGAAGTTTCACTCTCGGAAATGTAGTGAAGTTTCACTCTACGGAATAACAAATTTATTTTTACAGGTAAGATAAGACAACGAAAACACTTTAAAGTGAGGAACAATTTATCTGCCCTGTTAGTAAAGGCAACTTTACTGCTTACATTAGAAAACGGCCCTAAGTGGCACATTTGAAAGGGCACGTATTGGACGGGGTGATAGGTCCTTGTTTGTGAATCCACACATATGTAAGTACACATGTGTAAGTGTGTATGTACATATGTATGCATGCGTGTAATATCCTTGCAGACAAATTTTCATGTATGTTTGTAAATATTCACATATATATCCTTGTATAGCTCACACTTTGTTAAATATGAAGTGCGACGCGCATTGGTCTGCGGCATTTAACTGTAAATTAAATTTATGTGCCACTTGTGGCTTTCGGCGCTCTGTAGTTTATCCTTACTGCGCTTGTAATGTGTAGTTGCGGTCGTTAACAGTGGAAGCGGCTATCGATAGCTGGTGAATTGGTTGATGTATGACATTGCGTGGCATGTGGCAATCGTTTCAGTGGTGTAGCACCGTATACTACATAGTACATATATATACATACACATAGTACATATACATATATACATACACAAAAAGTTCACTCATCACCTTAATCGAGCGCGATTTGGATTTGAACTCGAACCCTTTTGGTTGGCATTTATAACCAAAGTCCTAGACGTCAAATACACATTGCTTACTGCAGCCATTATGTTTACGGATGTATGTACGTATAAAGGGTTACCATTCCGTTGTCTCAAAACCGCACGGCCGTATCGTGGAGTAAATACTTACATACTTTCATTGATTGAGCTGTACACCAGAAGCGAAATCACCAGCGAGCTTTTGTCTCTGCATCATACAGGCACTTATAGAAATCACTGAGCATTCCCTCTCGCTGAAGGTCCCGGCGGTTGATGCCTGGTTTGATATCGGAGGGAGTTTTATACAAGTCATCCCTGAGGTTAATCGTAAGCGCCAAGATGCTGGTCCCATTGGGTTCTTCTACACTCACCTACAGGGAAGACTGAACGGTGTGTTCCTCTGATATTTAATGATTAATAACGTTCCAAAATGGAGTACCTGAAATCCCACTCGACCGCATCGAAATATTTAGTTATCAAGATCATATCAATGCAAGGCCCTATCGATATTGAAGGAAACTACAGCGTAGATTAACTGGCAAGATAGAGCACGCTTGATAAGAGTGTAAGCGTTCCGTTGGCCTCATTTCGTCAGCACTCGGAGTACATGTCCATTCTCCGGTTTTCGTGATCCGTTTAACATTTTTTTAAATCTACCCGCTCCTCTAAGCCTCCCAGCAGCTGCTGAGCGAAATATTCAGCCAGCTTCGAGGACCAAAGGTGGGAGCGCTATAACTGGTTGCGCAGTGAGGAATACCTGGTCCGAGCACTCTCTGGCCAAGTGATCAGATAGCCTGGCACCCAGGGGAAAACAAGTTCGTTATAATATTCAACATAATTTATTATAGACTTGCGTTACCGAACTAGTTTGAAAATAGTTAAAGGGCGGCCAATGCCTTTATGTGCAGCTGCAGGCTGTCCACACAGAGATGTAAACTCCTGCTTCGCCACCTCTTTTCCACAATATAGTTCATGGTCTACCACTGGACATATGATCTTCAAGTCAGCTCAGCGAGCGCTGGGTTAAAACTTTGAAATGCAAGGTGACTTCTGGCCACTGGTGGCAGTCTTAATAATATGATTGGAATTAATGTTGTAAGGCATAACATCAACTGCTTCTTATTTCCTCTTCTAATCTTTAACTGGTATCACAAAGGAAGTTCTTTAATTTACTAGTCCAAGTGGAACTCTGTTATTAAAGGTAGGCAGCCTCATCTAATCTAACCCACTCACACAATAACTGAAGCTAGCTGATCTTTACAGCGCCGTAGATAAGTCGATGGCATGCTTTATTGCTTTATTGCTTCGCGTGGCGGTGTCCTGAGATTATGCGACTTGCCAACATTGCAATTCAAGTTCAAAGGTAGTATCATAAAAAAATTTATTTCATAAATACGTGTTTTATTCACGTTTATATACGTTCGAAAACGCAAAATGGATAACCCTTTATTTATATATGTATATGCATACAGAAATACATGTGTCTATATACAAACTACACACATAAGGGGTGTGGAAATTGATATATGACGTCTCATTAGTTGTTGCGAATTTCCTGTTTGTCCTTTGGACGCTGCACGGAAGTTCGGTTTGATAAGAATTTTGGGCAGTGCGTGCACGCATATTTGGCCGTGCAAGTGCTTTCTG
>NW_023477447.1:0-2799 GCF_013731165.1 Rhagoletis pomonella | reverse complement strand
TTGGCCACGCCCACTACGCCTGCGGAGAGGGAAGAAACATGCAAAAAATGTATATAGTGGCAGCACCCCACCGGCTCCTTCTAAAAGACATAAGATGTGCGGAGAAAGCAATGTTGGGAATTTCAGTGAAAATATTGTTGAGATGCGAAACAACGATGCACAGCTAAGTAAAATAATGTGGAAAAAGAAAAATATAAATGTCCATGAGGATGAAATTAAATTTCAAAGGCCAGATATGTCTAATTTTACAGAACTTACTACACCATATAAGTGTTTTTGCTATTTTGCTAATGAAAGCTTTTTTTCTACCATTGTAAACCAAACGAATTTATATGCAAGACAAAAGCAGATTGATACATCATTCGTGTGTATGGCTAATGATATGCGACGTTATATTGGTATACTAACTTTTATTTCAGTTTATAAATATCCAAGCATTCGGTCTTACTGGGGCCGACATAGCTTTGAAGCTATACGTACAACAATGCCAATAAATCGCTTTGAGGAAATAAACCGATATATTCATTTCGCAGATAATACGCAACGTCCTGAAAAAACCTCCGAATCGTATGACGCTATTTATAACGTGAGAGGACTTATTGACCATTTTAACAACAAATTTTCCTCCATTCCAATGCCTCAAAGACTATGCGTCGACGAGCAAATGTGTGCAACTAAAATGACGAAAACTACCATTAGACAATATATGCCGAACAAACAACATAAATGGGGATTCAAACTATTTGTTTTATGCGATACAGCTGGGTTTTCGTACCAGTTTGAATTATATAGCGGCGCTGGGGATAATAAAATTGTAGATGGAGTTCCAGATTTAGGCGCTTCGTCAAATGTTGTTGTAAGGTTATCAAAAAATATCCCAGATTTTGCAAACCACATATTGTATTTTGACAACTTTTACACATCGCTGGGTATTTTGGTATATTTAAAAAGTAGGGGCATCTATAGCTTAGGAACAATTCGAGCAAATCGTATTCCAAATTGTAAACTGGCCACTGACAATGATTTGAAGCAAAATTAGTGCAACCGTGGCTATTCCGAAGAATTTGTTGGGTCAGCTTACGGAATCGATATATCGACCGTGCTGTGGAATGATAACAGATGCGACCGCTTCGCTTCAACTTACGTAGGAATACAACCGAATGAATCCAGAGCAGATGCAAGTTTGCAAAAGACTCGTAGATGGAATCGACGACAAAAATCATATGAGTATATTGATTGTCCGCAAATTGTTCAAGAATACAATAAACACATGGGTGGCGTCGATCTCATGGATAGTCTGATTGGCCGATATAAGATCCGCATAAAAACAAAGAAATGGACAACCAGCATTTTTTATCACTTGTTAGATATGACTTTTGTTAATGCGTATATCCTTTACAATCGCATTAATTCATTACAGCACGAACACTTGCCGCTGGCTGAATTTCGGTGTGAAGTTGCCGAAGCTCTTACTAATATAGGCCAGGATTCAACAAGAAGCAGAGGTAGACCACCTAATTCTAACCAAATTGAAAATCTAAATCCCAATAAAAAAAGAAGTTACTTGCCAGTATCAGACGTACGTTTTGATAACGTTGGACATTGGTGTCAATTTCGAGACCGATCAGCGAAATTACATTGCAAAAATAAGCCTTGTACTTCACAAACACAGTCTTATTGCGAAAAATGTAATATTCCTTTATGTAATTCATCCACAAAAAACTGTTTCAAAGAGTTTCATACCAAAAAATAAATATGTAACAGATGTGTACAACTAAGCAACTGATAACATTAGTATTCATATATATATGTATATCCTTATATTTGTATGTTCATATACTACATACATATGTACATTTACTTATATATGTATGTATGTAAGCATGAATATATGTATATATTTTTAAAACTTATTGCATACCCAGATATGAATGTAAATGTATTTATTTTAAAAGAAAAAATAAGTAAAACCGGACACTTTGGTCGAAATCGAAAAAAGCTGTGCGCATTTGAATTTGATATTATGGAGCGAGAACTGCATGACAGTGCCTTTTGGCAAAAATTAATTTTTTAATTTTTTGGCAGAATGACAGGCAGAAGAAGGAAACGAACATCAAATTCGTGTTCTCTGACATCAAATACAATGAAAACAAATTTTTAATCTAAAATAAAAAATTTATGCAGTAGAGGGTTAAATTACTTTTAATATGCAGTTCACTTTAAAAATTTTTAATGAGAAGCCGGTTTCTTTCTTTCCGCCAGGAAGAAAACTTTATACTTAAGATCCTCTCAGTTGCTTCGTTTGAGTGTGGTATTGAAAAAAAAATACATATTTTTTCAAACTGTGGAAAAGTACCACTATTTAAGGACTTCATCTATAATTCCTCGTGGCTTAAATTAATTTTTTCAACTACGCAAAAACTTTGAAAGGCTAAGAATTCGCTAATAAGAGTATCTAACTCTATATCTTGTATGCAAAACTCTTTACAATGTGAGTAAATTGTGAAAAAAGAATTGTAAGTTATAGGCAAAAGCCATTCGAATATTCAAATATGTTGTTATTAAACTGAAAGTTATTTTCGAGACAACTAGCAACACCCGACAAGAAAACGTCAGCCTTCTTTTTAAATAATTAATCCTCCAAATATCGAGGGCTTATATTCAATATCTCTGTCTGCATTTTTCATAAAAATTAGATTTTAATATAAAAATCCACTTAAGACTTAACTGTCTTCGGTGATGTTAATTCTGGCCTTGTATCACGCTTGACAGAAGAATTTACTTTTAAATTGCAAAGTC
>NW_023477446.1:0-2799 GCF_013731165.1 Rhagoletis pomonella | reverse complement strand
ATTACGCCACTTCTCACTTGACGATGTAGATCACGTACCCTGTCTCACTCCTTCAGTAGCTGGGTGTTCTTTTTATTCTTCCCGAGTTCGTCCGGCACGAAGCGCCAATTGCGGCTTTGTAAGCCAGTGTTGAATATTCTCCCCAGAACATTAAAAGTGCGACATCAAAGTATTCGAATTACCATATTCGAAACAATCGAGCCATAACCGCGAAAGAAACGTAAGCTCAAAATTTTTTTATTTACCGTTTTTTTTTTAATAAATATTGCATATTTTCCACAAACAAATAGCTTCTTCATAACCATCATCTGGCAAACAAATACAACAAAAAAAAGCTGAAAGTTGACCATCCATTCTCAAGTTATGCGCCATCTGACGTACGGAAGTTTGGTATATAGATAGAAATATTTATTTTTAATAACAATCGGGGGTTATATTCGATGTAAATAAGCTTAATGTCTAATTTTAAGATGAATTTTGAGCAATAAATGACTTATGTATATAATCAATTGAATTGAAATACAAGAAAACACCTTATAGTCATTTAGTAATTTATTTAAATTTTATTACTATTGTTTCGATGTCTCATAGACATCATCCTCAGACAGAGTCAGAATTGAAATTTAATTGTAATAAAATTTAAATAAATTACTAAATGACTATAAGGTGTTTTCTTGTAATTCAATTCAATTGATTATATGTAAATAAGCTTGTTTAAATTAAATAATTAAATCAAATTCGTGTTTGTTTTAAAATACCACCATTCACTATTATCCTCACCTTTTTATGGAATTTAGCTCCCATTTTAGGAAGTGTTTTGAATTCTTCCCCTTTTTCTCCTGCTTCTATAAACCATCCCTGTGGGTCGGAGTGCCAAATTTTAGAAAAAAAGCTACTTACAAAACCTTGAATAATTGAATCATGATTTTTTATGAAGTGCTACATCGGACTGAGTAGGCAATTGAGAAGTGAAGTCCTCTCTAGGCATATATGTAATACTTCTATATTGGCAGTAAGCTAACTTCTCAATGTGTAAGCATTCCGAAATCAAAGCGAGACAGTCTAGTACCATTTCTTTCAATGTATTGTGTACTTGAGTGCCGTTTTTGTATATGTGTTGTGTACATGTTTATTTATAAACGTATGTGCTCCTTTTCTTTCGTACGTGTTTATTGATATATCTGTACTGTAGTGTTTTCGGACGGTACTAGCTCTTACTGCCAATATAGGAGTATTACATATATGTCTCTAGGTCGTACAAAAATTACACTCTATAACAGTGCTGCTCAAAATTTTTATATTGAAGTGAAATCACAATACATCTACAAAATTTATGTGTACACTGAGATTTTTTTCTTTTGTAATTTAAATGAAGCTCAAAAGTACAAGTTTATTTTTATTGTACGATTAGTGAATGAAAATTGTTAGTAATGGGAGTCTTTACATACATATTTGTGAAAAATACAGTTAAGAAATGATAGCGACCTAGTGGCTGAAAAGTCCCAAAATTTAGTGGGAGGAATCCTTGAACATATTTACAACATATTGCAAGCTCAAATTTTACATTTTCATTCGTATCATTGGGATACTCTTCTCATATAAAAGTCCCATCTTAAAGCGTTAATAAATGATAGCACCATTGAGGCAATATGCAATAAAATTTATGGAGGGCACCTTAAATCAAGGGTTGACAGGAGATAAGAGTTTCTTCAACATTAATTCATAATTTTATTTTATTTTTTGCGCGAAGTTTGCCGCACATTTTTTGGCATTTCCGTCAAAGTCGCGAAATTTATTTTTTCTGCAATCCGACGTTAGAATAATATCTGCAATCCTATCAATTTTACGCGGTGTGATGCTCCCAGGGATCTGCGTTGGATTCAGATTGGAAATCAATCATTTTCTATATCCCCTTTGAAATTTTCCAAAAAGTTTTGATGGCAAGTTACAAAAGGGCGTTGCAAGTAATATTTCGTTAGTGATGGGCGAGTCCGAGATGTTTTAGTCGATTGTCTCGATTGTTCAAATATCTCGATTGTCCTCGATGTTTTCTCTCGTAGACGATTTGCCGCCCGAAAAAAGTCGTGCTTAAGCTGAACTAACATATTCGTTAACAATCGACCAAGTCATCTCGGTCTCGTTGCTGGCCAGCGGTTGTTAAAACATCTCGATGGTTCTCTGTCGCAGACTGTGGCAACGAATTGCCAGTCACGTTTAACATTCTATAAAAATCGGTCAAAACAACTCGGACTAGCCATTGGAAATTTTGGCAACCTCTCATACGAAGTTTTGCATTTTCTTCATACGCGATTTTGTTCTTTGAACGACGTTATGTACTTATGTTTTAGGATTTTTGCTGAAGTGGTTGCGGTTTTCTTCCATCTGCAAGTAAATTATGTTTATTCGTTATATGAAAGCAAATGCGACAAGAAAAATTCTAAAAAAAATCAACAGTAATTTTTGGTCATTTAAAACTTTATTATACTAAAATTGAAGGAGCTGAAATTCTCCACAAAAAACGGTCCATTCCCCGATTCCCCACGCAAACTGAAATTCCCAGCAAATCAGAGAATTCCCCACGAATAGGCTCCCTTGGTTCACACGATCTCGTCAGTGATAAGTCAGACGACTCGAAACAATCGAAAAACATCTCGATTGTACAGTCGGGCAGTGAGTCGATTATTGACTCGATTGTAATTTTACAACGACAGCGATTCTCTCGATCATTTAAACATCTCGGACTCGCCCATCACTATATTTCGTCATTCGTTTAATAATTACAAAGCACAACATACACTA
>NW_023477445.1:0-2800 GCF_013731165.1 Rhagoletis pomonella | reverse complement strand
AATATTAAAAATAAAATGTTAACAAGCCACAATAACATTGACAAATAAAAAAATTTTACTTTTTTCGGGTAGGTGGACCAGGGAACGGTCTATTCGAAAAAATCTAATTATGGTCCGATTTGCTTAAAATTTGGTACGTAAGTAGCTTTTTAGCATATATTAGTATATATGATCCATTTTTTTCCGGGAAGTGGTCCAGGGACCGATCTATTCGAAAAAATCGTATATACGGTTTTGCTTAAAATTCGGTACGTAGGTAGCTTTTTTAGCATATATTAGCATATATGATCAATTTTTTCTGAGAATTGGACCAGGGACCGATCTATTCGAAAAAATCTTATTATGGTCCGATTTGCTTAAAATTTGGTACGTAAGTAGCTTTTTAGCATATATTAGCATATATGATCAATTTTTTCCGAGAAGTTAACCAGGGACCAATCTATTCGAAAAAATCTTATTTACGGTCCGATTTGCTTAAAATTCGGTACGTAGGTAGCTTTTTTCCTGGATAAGCTTATAGATTCCTGTTTTCCAATTTTCATGCAATTTCGAATATAAAGCTTTGAGCAACGACCATATCAAGGGGCGAAGATTTTTTTGCACCAATCAGAAACAACGGATACTGTCAAAATATAATTATAATATATAATAAATCTTAATAATCTTAACTAATATATATTTTTAAAGCCGTTTTTTAGTTTTCGCAAGGCTCGAGAGCGGCTGAACCGATTTTTTTGAAACTGCCACCTGCCGCACGAATCCCAAGGATGATTTTATGCTAAAAAAAAATCTATATGTAAAGGGGCGTGGCACTTCCCATACAAACCGAATTTCTCATGCTACATATCTCTGAAAGTGTGCATGGTAGAGTTCTGGAACTTGGTATGGAGATATACGAAATCAATCGCATACCCTTGGAGAAAAATTTAAGCTATTGAAAAAGGGGTGTGGAATCTCCCATACAAACCGAATTTTTCATATTGCATATCTCTGGAAATTTTTTGGTAGAGTTCTGGAACTTTGTATGGAGATGCACGAAATAAATCGCATACTCTTGGAGAAAAATTGGAACTATTGGAAAAGGGGGGCGTGGCATCTTCCATACAAACCAAACTTTTCATATTGCATATCTCTGGAAGCGTTCATGGTATAGTTCTGGAACTTGGTACGGAGATATACGCAATCAACTCTTGAAGAAAAACTGGAACTATTGGAAAAGGGGGCGTGGCATCTTCCATACAAACCGAACTTTTCATACTGCGTATCTTTGGAAGTGTTCATGGTAGAGTTCTGGAACTTGGTATGGAGATATACGAAATCAATCGCATACTCATGAAGAAAGAGGCAGCTGTTGGAAAGGAGGGCGTGGCACCTCCCATATAAATCGAATTTTTATACTGAATACCTCTGAAAGTATGCATGGTACAGTACTGGAACTTCGTATGGAGATATGTATGTAGTTGAAATCAAGCCCATACTCATGGAGAAAATTTGGGATATTTTAAAGGGGGTACCGAACCTACGACCTTTAGCTATTTTTGAATGTATTTTTTAATTCTTCTGTAGGTGTGTTTGTGAGTGAAATCCTTCTTTTTGTGTGTTTGAGTGGGTCTCTGGATGGTTTAGTTTCACAATTTAATCCGACAGTTGGCGCTGTATTTGAGTTATTACTAGAAATCTTATTTATGATCCGATTTGGCTAATATTTTAAATATGTATGCAGTACTATTGCAAAAACGTGCTGCCAAGTGGTGCTGAAGTCAAGTTATTACTAAAAATAGCCAAGTGAGAAAAGTGGCTGTGAAGGTCAGATTAAATCGACCTGTTGCACCATAGGGTATATCGAACGCTCCTGCGTTGCGATTGCCCAATGGATGTGATTTTCCAATATTATTATGCGTTCAAACTTTTAAGGTATTTCGTCTGAAATAAGTATATGTATATTGCATTTCTGTAGAACATTGATTCGCACCCATTTTGAAATTGCCACCAACTATACTGTAAAGCTTCTAGGACATTCACTATAGAACCGGGTCATTGTTGCCGCCAGTGAGTGAAGAGGAAAAAATTTATTTCGCTTTGCGAATAACCGTGCTATAAAATGCCGCACAACTGGAGAATTTCAAGAACTTCTTCACGGATATAACACTTTCCTTAGGTTATTTAAAGCGGCAAATGACCACCAAACCATAATCTTAGCAGACGAATGTGCATATGAAAATTGTAAACGTGAATTGTTGGTGAAAATCTTGTACCAAAAAGTTTCAATAAAATATATAAAAATTTTGGGCGGGACGAAGTTCGCCGGGTCGGCTAGTATATAAATAAACACGTACGAAAGAAAAGGAACACATACGTTTATAAATAAACATGTACACAACACATATACAAAAACGGCACTCGAGTACACAATACATTGGCAAAAACGGTACTAGACTGTCTCGCTTTAATTTCGGAATGCTTACACATTGAGAAGTTAGCTTACTGCCAATATAGAAGTATTAATTATATGAAAAAATGTATTATACGCATCCCACTCGATATCATTGATTTCCTCATTAGAACATGTAGTCCCTCTATTTTAGCGTATCAACAGTTCATATGGCTTCATACCATGTAAATGCACCATAACAGTCGAGTCGTGGTGTGAAGCATGATAAAAACATAGCAAGGTATAACCGTTCTCTCAATTTGTCGGCCATGATTTTTTTTTGAAGTATGCCAACATTTTAAAATCATATAAATGTGAAAATAAAAAAATGAAATTGTTCGAAATTGTTGTTGCTTGAGATTGAAAATG
>NW_023477444.1:0-2800 GCF_013731165.1 Rhagoletis pomonella | reverse complement strand
AATAATACATAATACTTCGAACCACCCTCATCAGCATAAAAAAGCCGCCTTTAGAAAAATGATCAATAAATTGAGCAAATACCACTAACAAAAGAAGGATACAAAAACGAACTGAACGCAATATATGCCATAGCGGCTAATAACGGATACAAGAGAGATCTGGTAGAGGAAAAGAAGGGAGCACAAAAACAGAAAGCCAAACAAAGAAAAAAACAGTGGCACAAATTGGGCGGTATTCACCTATACTGGAAAGTCAACGTACAAACTAGCAAAGCTGTTCCAGAAACACAACCTTCGCACATCATTCAGAACAAATAATAACGTAGGACGGATAGGACCACAAATCGAGAAGACCCATTGGATAAACAAGGAGTGTATAAACTAACTTGCAAATGCCAGCATAGTTATATAGGTCAAACAGGACGGAAAATAAAAACAAGATTTCGCGAACATATAAGGGACTATAACAAAAAGACACAGAAACCGAGTGCAATACCAGAGTCAAATTTTGCTAACCACATGTTTAACAACAAATGTTCACCAACGCAAATAAGAAAGTCAGCGAAACTACTGCATGTACAACATAAAGGCCAACGACTAAACGTACTAGAAAATATGGAAATATACAAACTAAAAACATTCGACGGCAAAATAATAAACAAACAAACAAATACCGCAACGGATGTTATATTCGAACCCTTAAAATTAATTTACGAGAAAAAGAAAAATGACAACAAAACAACAGGCATGGACACTCCAAACACGCCACAAAGTACCACCAGGACAAAAATCACCGACTTTTACCTACCTGCAGGCAAAAACAGAGACAACATAACGGATGTTAATATCGAGACAGCGAACCTACCAACCTATTACCTGCTTCTGAAATAAAAAAAGGACACCATGGAATTTCAAATAATTAATCATCGACGAAAATCACATTACCTAAGATAAATGAACATAAATTAAGGACAAAAACTCGAACCAGACAGAACGAAAAATGACACTGAAGATGGCACAATGCCGAAACCGGTTTGTCTGCAAACCAAACTTGACAAGGGATGACGGAAATTCGTTCCAAAATAAACCAAAAATTTTTCTTTATCCCAATCACGAAAATTAATTTGTTGAAATTTTTCAATAGAACGTCGCTCCTAGTTGTGACGTAAGATACTCCATGTAAAATATTTGGGATACGATTTGCACCAAATTTTGGGAAATACCCAATCGTGTGACACTGCCTTTAAACTTGTATTTATACGGATTTTGTTAAAGAATGAACTATAAAAAAAATAACCAAAATTAAATAACAACAAAACTAATATTTTAAAACTTATGAAAATTTGGTGCGGCTTTAATTTTTCGACTACTGGACGTGAGCTGGACCGGTTTGAAAATACCTCTAAAAGTGGAGTTTTTTATGAATAAAAATAGTTTCTTAAAGGATTTTTTGGAAAAAATTCCCCCAGATGATAAAACAGTTTAAGCTTAAAAAATCTACATAAAAAACTCAAAAAATTATATCCACGGAATCATAATAATGAGATTTTTTATGCTGTTTTTTAACTTTTTTCAAAGATTTGTGTAAGAAAAACTTGAATAACTGTTCCAAAACTTTACCGATATAAACTTATGAGTGATCAGTGGAGAGGTATTATCTCACCCTATTTATTTCTTTGCACAAAAACTCATTCACGTCACGTCACGTTCTTTATCAAATACCAACACATCTTAATTCAACATGGAATGACACGCGTTTATCTTACCTTCCTCTTTGATATTCTGAATGAGCTTATTCGCAAAGAAATTAAAAGGGTGAGAAAATAACTTACCAATGATACCTCATAAGTCTAAATTGGTAAGGTTTTGGCTGAGTTATTCAAGTTTTTCTTAAACCAGTCTTTGAAAAAAGTGCAAAAATAACATCAAAAATCTCATTATGATGACTCCATAGAAATTTTTTTTTAATATTTTTATGCAAACTTTTTAAGCTTTAATTTTGCAGTCATCTGAGGTAATTTTTTCAAAAAATATTTTTAAAAAACTTTTTATTAATAAAAAAACTCAATTTTTGGAGGTATTTTCAAATCGGTCCAACTCACGTAAATCTTCATATTTTTGTGAGATTTTTTGGTGAAAATAATAGATTTTATAATTCCAGTGGAAAATAGTACCGTTTTATGTACATAAATTGACTATTGTTGGTCCACCAACTTTTAAGAGCACCTGCCTTCTAAGAATCAAACGCTAGTTTCCAGTTGACAGTAGCTTTAAAAAACTATTTATTAAAGACAGCAGTATTATTTAACAAACAATTCAATTACTGGCAAATATTTTTCTTACTTTGGTTTTCCGATACAATAAATAAAGTTTAATAGGCAAAGAAAATGGTAGTTAAATTCAATTTCAGCTATCGTCGCGTTGGTGTACATACACGCCGAAGGTTGTATTTTAATTGTCAATTTAAGGTTCCCACACTTTCACTTCTCGTTTTAATAATAAGGCGGTGTTGCAACAACTATGATTACTGGACCGTGCTATCATAGTACCACAATGCCACTAAGTGCATTTTAAGGCAATAGCCCCATGCGATTATCGATTATATTCTTTCTTGTTTGTGTGAAATATTTTGTTTTTGTCAGTATTTTCCTTTTAATCAAAATGTGTTGAAATAAAAGTGAAAATAAAAAAATATTTTGCCAAAATAATCAGATATGCTAATCTAGGCAAAATCTACCTATGTACCAAATTTTTAGCGGGCTGGACCATAAATGCAATTTTTTCGAATAGACCTAAAAAA
>NW_023477443.1:0-2800 GCF_013731165.1 Rhagoletis pomonella | reverse complement strand
CTATTACCGGTCGCTCTAAAACGTCCGCCGAAGGCAACTCGCCTGGGTGAGTCGTTTTCTTATTACCTGAATGAGTCCTTTTCTTATCGCTTCAGGCGATATTTGGAATAACTTTATTCTTCTTAATACTTCATTTATTTTTTTGTATACCAAATTGCAACTTGCAATCGGAATTAATTCATTTTTTCGCTGTGAGACTTCCTATTTTTTCAATCTTGTCCTTGGGCATAATTTAGATGCTTTTGGCCAATGCTATTGACGCCATATTCATAAGTTTCCGAATTTTTAGGAACTTTTTTTATTCAAAATTGACATTAAAGGTCTGCATCGGAATTCAATTTGCTTCACTGTGAAGTTTTTTTCAAATATGTAAACTACTCATACTTTAACAAAAAGGGCATGGAAGGAAGAGAAGTGAAAATTTTGAGCACTGTATACATGAAAAAAGTACTCAAACAAAATATGTTCCGAAAAAAAGAAAAACATAAACAAGCAGTACTATGGTGTTAAACTTCCACAAAAAATATGTTCCTTCACAAGTATTTTTTGAGTATTTTTGGAAGTTTTCGTTTAATAAATACTACATAATGTTAACAGACATGGAAAAACAATGTAGGGAATTATCAAGGCTAATACCCAGCTAGCCCAATGCCGAGCGAGAGACAGAAGGGACTCCCACAGCAACACCTCGAAGGAGCGTTTTAAAATATGGGATGAATAAGCATTATATTGGGTATCTGCGGATAACCTGTTAAAGAAGAAACGTTATTTTTACCAAACTTCTTCACCGATCATAACCAAATTGCGATGTACATATCTACTGGAAACCTTCCAAGGATGGTCCTAGGCCAATAACAAATTCGATATATCAAGGGCGCGTGCGTATTTGCGGTAGAGCTTTGGAATTTGGTTGAGTGATATATGAAGACAAACCCAAACTTTCGAAGGGCAAATTACGTTATTGGAAAAGGGGGCGTGCCACCGCCTATACAAAGATAAATATCGTCCACTAACTGCTGTTGTTGCAGCTAAAAACGATTCTGTGCTAGAATGGATGCACATGGATCGGCATGTGATATACCGGGAGAAAGAGGGATCGTTGCACACTAGCAAAAGTCAAATACAAATGATGTTGCAAAAAATAATTTAATAAATTTGACGTGCTTTTGTCGTTGAGTTTTAGAACGCTGTTACACCTTTTGCATGCCACAATATTGTCGATTTCTTGTCCGTCTTCATTTTGATTTCCTGGGTAAAACTCCCACACCCTGCTTCTACCTTGCCTTTGTACCAATTTATATTCTCCGTTTGAAATTTTTGTTTTAATTTGCGCATTGGTGGGATTTTGGATGGTAGGCGTTTCAGTTTCCATTGCTGATGCTAAATTTAATGGTGATAGCTTAATAACACAGGTTTAGAAAAAAAAGTGTATGCATATTAAACCAAACCTATATATCCTTATGTTATTTGACACGCTGAGTGCGAATCCGAAACCCGTTAGCCTCCACCACGTCAATTTGTGGTCAGTTGAAGGCCAAGTAGGGAAAAATTCATTGAATAAACCTGGAAATTCAATAAATTCGTAAAGATGACCTTGAGGAATCAAGGGACCCCCATATTCGGATTCAGCGACAACAAAAACAAAAAAACATTATTTTTATTGAATAAATTGTTTGTCGTATTTGACCCTCAACTGACCTCGAACCTGACATTATGGAGGTTAACGGACCTCTGATTCGGGTTCTAAAACCCCACATATATGAATTTTCAGGTTTATTCAATGCATTTTTCCCTGCTTGACGTTCAACTGACCACGAACCTGACGTGATAGAGGCTAACGGACCTCGGATTCGCATTCAGCCTGTCGAATAACATAGGGTTTGGTTTAATATGCATAAACTTTTTTTTGTAAACCTGTGTAATTTTTATCAATATTTGTTTATAATTAAAACATTTTTCTTTTATATTTTACTCACTTCTTTAAGATAAATTTTCTGCGGATCACACGAACGAGAGTTCAAATAATACACAATGCAAAATGTTAGCTAACCCCTAATTGCGCGAAACAATAAAATAAGCCCCCTTTCTTCAACGAATCAAATTCGACAATGAAAATAAAATTTATGAATTTTCTTAACATTATGTTAAATGATAACATTTTGAAAGAAAAAACTTCATAAGTATTCGTATACTTCCTATGAACTTTTCAAATACTGCTGAATTCAATCAACATACTCAAGTGTTTTGGAAAAGCGAAACAGTGTTTTATGTAGCAGAGCACTGTTGAGTAACATTGCTCAGTTATTCAAATTTATGATGTTCTCTTTTTTTTCTTCCTATCTTTTTTAGTACTCTAAAATTTATGTTCCATTTACTCATGTACACATGTGAAGAGTATTTCTGCTGGTATATTTGCAGACCTTTAATTGACATGAACGAAGTGGTGTTGCCGACTGTGGTGACAAATCGGCAACATCACTTCATTCATGTCAATTTTGAATAAAAAAGTTCTCAAAAATTCCGAAACTTATGAATATGGCGTCAATAGTATTGGCCAAAAGCATCTAAATTATGCCCAAGGACAAGATTGATAAAATAGGAAGCCTCACAGCGAGAAAATGAATTAATTCCGATTGTAAGTTGCAATTTGGTATACAGAAAAATAAATGAAGTATTAAAAAGAATAAAATTATTCCAAATATCGCCTGAAGCGATAAGAAAAAGACTCATTCAGGCAATAAGAAAACGACTCGCCCAGGCGAGTTGCCTTCGGCGGACGTTTTAGAGCGACCGGTAATAG
>NW_023477442.1:0-2800 GCF_013731165.1 Rhagoletis pomonella | reverse complement strand
TTTTAAAAATTCAAAATGGCGAATCCAATGTGGCGGAAAAAATTTAAAACTTGTTCGAATTCATGTGGATCCACCATTTTAAGTTTTGAAAAACAAACATCGGATTCGTAATCAGCGACCCCGAAAACCCCCGAGTAACGAGTTTCAAGCGAATTTGATTAATTTCAGAATAGTTTGTCAGATTTGATTTTTTTTGTACTTTTTTTTGTAAAATTACCTATTTTTGAAGTGAAATTGTGAAAAAACTAATGCAGCTAATGCGGTTTATTGCATTGGAAAGAGCGGCCCGTTTACTATAAGAGTCGATGAAAAAGTTTAAACCGATTTTTTATGACCGTAGGTCCCTTTTAACTTTACGTGTCACATATGTATTCAATGTGATGTGTGGCACTCAAAACTTGCACTCGTTTTATTTAAATTTCATACGCCTTATAACTGCATACACAATAATTTTATAAAAATTCTGATGAAAAAGCTCAAAACTTTGATGAAAATTTGTTGTCTTTTTTCTAAGTTCTGTATAAAGTGTGAAACATGAACCATATTTTTATAAAAAACAGCAAAAAAAATTTAGTTTGGAAAACATTGTAAATATTAGAAACAAAACACCATTCATCCACTTTTGGCCTGCAGTGTATAATGTAGTGGCATTTAAATACCGAACCCAACCATCAATCTACACATAAACATACATACTTATAAATTTTCGCAATTAAATGAGAATAAAATATAGAAGAGATCTGTTCAGCGGTACCGTCTGCCATCTAGAAAAACTATCAACTGAAGATCTGTAGTCAAACAAAAATGTACGTATGCACTAGGGATGTCAATCCCGGGATCCCGGTCTTTTTCAAGTCCCGAATATCCCGGGATTACTCGATTTAAATCCCGGGATTGCTGGAAACAATTTTGATCACAAATATCCCCTTGAGAGGGCAAATTAAGAATTTTTTGCAACCCTTAATGCTATAATTTCTTTAAGATCGCATTACCATCAAAAGAAGGAATAATTTTGCTTTGCTCGAAATGGAATAGGTGATGCACTTATATATTTATTGTTTACTTAAATGTGTTAACTTTTTTATTATTACTTAAATATACTGATAATATCTTAAATTGATCTCAAACAGTGATTAAAAAAATTTTATATTGTTACATAGGCAGTTACTGCTGTACCAAATACAGTCACTTACAAAAATATTTTGCATCGATTTTTTTGCAATATTCAAAATATTTTTCATGGTATTTTTTCGTTAATTAAAAAAAATATATAGCTCATTTTACAACAAAAATCATGTAAATCAAAATTTCACTCTTTAGAGAAAGTTGGTTTAAGTTCACCAAATTATCATAAAAATATCAAACTTTTTAATCATAATTTTTACAAAAAATTCTATTATGCAGTTTTATAGCCCATTCAATTTAATACAATAAAGTGTAATTTTAAAGTTGCTAAAAACTCCCTTGATTTTTGAATTTTTTTTACTGACGATGTTGGGCATTTTCAAATGTCAACGGGATGTTTTCGCAACTTCAAAATTGCACATACATATATATTTTTTTAAATTACCAAAACAAAAATACCATGAAAAATATTCTGAATATTGCAAAAAAAAATCTATGCAAAATATTTCTGTGAGTGACCGTATATGCATTTGTACTTGTAGTACAAAAACTATGTTATAAATTAATGAGGATATGTACATACATACATATACATATGTTTGTCAAATTCTATGTTTGTTTTTTGTTGATTGAAAATACTGATTTATCGCCTTAATAAATATGTAAATGAATTGCAATAAATTGTACTTTTTTTGTTATATCAATCTGATTTAAAGTACTATAATAGGATGATCACAGATGTGTTGTACTTTTGCCTGAATTTCGGGACAATCCCGGGATCCCGGGATTGTATTTTCATATCACGAAAATCCCGGGGTCGACAAAACTCCGAAATTGACATGCGGAGCTTCCGTATTAATTAACATTCGCATTTGCAATAATCAATGCGGAGCTTTTATGAATGTTAATATTGGGCATATCTCAGGAATTTTTATTTTCGACAAAGAAATAAAGATTTTGGCATCTAATCAATTTCACCTTATTCTTTGTCTTTTCAAGGTTGAAACATAAGTAGGGGAAAAAATGGAAGCTCAGTTTTCAAGCCCGGTAATGCAACAAAAAATAAAAAAAATAAAAAAATAAATAAATAATAAATAACATAGCACCATAAAAAAATTATCAAATGTTCTTTTGGCAGACTATCAGGGCTCTCACGGAATCCATCGTAGAAAATCTACGAATTCAAATGCCCGTTACGAATACGAAAAAATTGCTATCACTGAATCCGAGTGAACTCGAAAATATCGTTGCCAGATTTGAATGCTGATTCGAAATCAGTTAGTGCAAAGGAAACAACAGACATTTATGTATGTCATTTTGCTCACGCCTCCCTATCAGGCGCAATGGCCGAATGTGCAAAGCACTAGACTTGCAATTGAGAGAGCCGAGTTCGAGTACGAGTCGTGGGGCAGTGAACATTTTTTTTTTAATTTAATTTTTGTTTATTTTTTTAATAAAATTTTTTTTTTAGTTTATTTTTAACTGAGATTTTATTATTTTAAATAGTAAAATATTTTTTTTTTTAAATAAATTTGTTTGATATTAAAGTAATTAGGTTTATTTTCTAATAAATTGTTGCTGAACTATTATTTCCTCGATTCATACAAAATATTAATTCATTAAATAGCGTCTAGCAGATGAATGCGTGTACATATGTATGTATGTATGGCATTGG
>NW_023477441.1:0-2801 GCF_013731165.1 Rhagoletis pomonella | reverse complement strand
TGGAGGAGTTATGATAAAAGACCTCATATCTGAACAATCAGTTGTATAGGGGCTGCAGGCTATAGTGACCCGATCTTCGTTATTTTCACTGTAAGTCTTCTGCTGATAATGAGTGACCACAGTGCAAAATTTCATGTGCCTAGCTACATAAATGGATGAATTATAACGAAAAATCTCATATCTGAACAATCAGTTGTATGGGAGCTATAGGTTATGGTTATCCGATCTTTTTAATTTTCACTGTAAGTTTTCTGTTGATAATTATTGAAAACAGTGCGGAATTTCCTGTTCCCAGCTATATAAATGGAGGAGTTATAACGAAAAATTTTATATCTGAACAATCAGTTGTATGGGAGCTATAGGTTGTAGTGAACCGATCTTTGTAATTTTCTCCGTAAGCATTCTGTTGATAATGGGTGCAAGTGCTGCAAAATTTCATGTTCGTAGCTGCATAAATGGAGAAGTTATAACGAAAAATCTCATATCTGAACAATCAGTTGTATGGGAGCTATATGTTAAAGTGGCCCGATTCTTCCGGTTCCGACAAATGATTAATACATTATAAAAATACACCCACCTACCAAATTTGATCCGGATATCTCTAAAACTGAGAGACTAGATTGCATACAAACAGACAGACAGACGGACAGACGGACATGGATAAATCAACTCAGCTCGACGATCTGATCATATAAGTATACATTTTAATGGGTCTATCTCTTCTTATTCTGGTACTTACAAACATCGGACCAAAGTTATAATACCATTTCATGCTCATGAAAGGTATAAAAAGTAAAGCAGTATCAGTTCAGGTCAAAATGAACTCAATACGTATATATATCCAACGCACGTATTCATGAAGTTTTTTAATTAGAGAAGAAAATTATTATGTTATAAGAGGGAGTTGGCACGGCACGGCAATATCTAAAAGTTCAGTTCCTGACTAAGAGATTGTTCAAAACCTACTTCGCTTCATTAACCCTTTAGCGTACACGTCGGCAATAGCTGGGGTTGCCTGAATGGATTTTTCACCCTAAATTCAGGGGATTCCGGTCGAAACTCGATGCTCAGGGTTTGCCACAAAAATCTCAGGGCTTAGGAGAAATTTTATAATTTTCTAGGGATATTTTTAACAACAATGTTTTTTTGTGAAAATTTAATTTTAAGGCTTAATTGTCAACATTTTTTAAATGTACATGTCGTCAGTAAAAATAAATCTCAATGTTCCAGAAAAAAAACCTTTCTAAATTTTAATTTCGCATACCTAGATATTCCAGTAATGCATTTTGAGCTCTACAAATTTGGTTTTTAAATTTCACTTAGGCCTCATTCGTTCTCCAGTCATTGGGTCTTACGAATAAAAATTAAGCAATTGCTTTTTCTTAAAACTTCAGACCTTTTACTTAAATGTATTTGAACGAATCGGGTAAAAGGTCTGAAATTTAAAAAAAAAGCAATTGCTTAGCTTTGTTCACCTATATATGTATTTAGTACTTGTATATACATACATGTTTAATCAAATATTTTTTTTTTTGTAATGTGAGTTTATCTAGCATACTGGCGCATGAAGGACGCTTTTAAGAAAAAGTACTTGTGCGCCTTTGTAATAGCCGTGCGTATAATGCGATTTAAATTCATTAGATTCAATAATCAATTTTACTACACATATTCACATTATTATTATTGTTTTACTTACTACTTCGTTTATGTCTTCTTATAGACTGTAAGAAAAAATTTGCAAAAAAATCATGACTTTCCAGGGGTAAAGAATGGCTTATTGAGTTAAAGTTTTAGTAAGAAATGTATATAAAAAAGTGACAAAATTAAAATTAGGCTTCTGAAATAGTTTTCTGGAGCATACTTTGTATGGAAGGAAACTGTCAAAAACGACGGTATTTTGTACAGTGTTGTGTTAGCCACCAAATGGCTAAATTTAGCTACCACATACTTTTTTTTGACCACATAAATTTAAAATTGCCACTAGCTCTTTTTTAGCCCTTTGGAAAATTTATTCATCCTTGCATATAAATTTTTTAACAGATTTTTTAGATTTTTTTTAAGCATGCAGTTTTATAGCCCATTAAATTTGAGTAGAAGTGCAAGTTTTAAGTTGCTAAAAAATTGCGTTGATTATATATGTAAGTAAAAATGTTAGTTACCATTTTTAGCCACAATGATTTTTTTGTTGCTCTTTTTAGCCTTTTTTTTTTTGAAAGGAATTTGGCTACCACTAAAAATTATTCGCGAGAATACTGATTTGGTAGCCACTTGATACTTCAACTTTATAACAAAAGGACTACAAAGCTGCATGCCCGAAATAAAAAAAAATATATTATTAACTTATTTACTGCTTATCATTATGATAGCACACACATTTGGTGACACGTTTTTTTTTTAATTTTTATAAGATTTTAAAATCGAATTTACACGTATACTAATATGCAAAATTTTTATAACAAATTAATGGATATTAAAAAAACTGGAAAACTACATTCTGAGCATAAATCTAATGGCTCGCTGGCAGTGTATATGGATTGTTTCGTGTTTTGTGCAATTTTTTGGGTCTTGTCGCACGGAGTTATAGGAAAAAAATTTAAGGTCAAGCTATGTACTAATTCAGCATTCAGCACGTCCTTAAGTTATGTAGAGTTATGTACATATGTGTGTAAGAATAGTTGGAAATTGTGCAGAAAAGTGTCAACACAAAATAGTCTCTTAGCTTTCCTTTCGCTCATTTAAAATTAATGCATTCATTTTTACATGCATTTATAATTAGCAATTCTCAATACTATATAAGTACG
>NW_023477440.1:0-2801 GCF_013731165.1 Rhagoletis pomonella | reverse complement strand
CTTTTTCACATGCATTCTGGGACCACCCTAATGTACATACATATATAGCCCCTTGTAAGCAAACAAGACTATACCTGCCAATATCACTCCGATACCTGCGCTCTTTAGTGCAGCTGGCTTATTTTGCATTGTTTTGCTTGTAGTTTGGCCTTGATTGAAATTGTAACATAGATATGTATGTACATATCGCACACGATCTTCAAAGGTAACACAAATCAAAATAACACGTTCGTCAGAAAATGCGAAAAAAAAACTATTTCCTAGCACATACCAATCATATGGGCAAAGGGGACTTTACCTTAGCTTGTTTCAACAAATTATAACAAAAATTTGCTCCAACTTTTGCTGAAAGGTAAATAAAAGCTCTGAGTACATTTTTTTGTATAATTTCAAAGATGAGAAATTTTGAGTTGGGTCCTTTTTGAAGATCATGTGCGCTATATATGTATGCATACTTTAACTCATACTTAATAGAGCTCAACTAAACTGCGTGAACTAGTACATATCGCTCATTTAGTAAACGGCTGTCGCAACCCAAAAAAAATATGTGGCGTATGGCCGCTTTTATTCAGCATAGGGCTGAATTTTTCAGATGTGTGTTTTTAATGTACTTTCAAAATGCTGATAATAAAGATGCTTGTTGTGGTTGTTGTACCGGCTTAGCACTGCCTGCGGCTTGGCCATCAATCGTTGTCGTCAAGCTCAACCAACGGGAAACCCGGAAAGTGTGCTACTCCGACGGGTTTGCCCCCTATGGGGCAGGGGTTAGTTAGTGTGGTGGAACTACACAAGATTTTATCAACAAATATTTCCAAAATATACATACATACATATGTGAATATTTATTGATGTGGCTAATTATTCTGCATCATTATCTCAAAAATGTCGGTTTTTAGTTGAGACAATGTGTTTAATGCATAAAAACTAAGCAATTGCTTCTAAAAAATTCAGACCTTTTACTTACATTTATTTAAATAAAGAAAAATTGCTTAGTTTTTATTCATAAGGCCCAACCTCAATTCCTAAGCAATCTGCTCCTTCATAAACTTTTATAAAATGCGTCCATATTCAAGTATTAAAGGATTGAAAACAAAAGTTTAAATAATTTATTATTTCAGTCTTATATATGTATGTACATATGCATATACATACATATCGTCACCTGAAATACAAAAGGCCATAACTAACAAAAAATCCAATATTCACTTTTTGATTGATTATGATGCAAAAAAAAATGTCAGTCTCGGCTTTTTGTACTTCAGTATTAGGTACATATGAATTATATAGCGTACATAACATCACAGATAATAGCTGTATTCAAGGAACATCCACCACAACAGATTTGCTGCTAACGTGCGCTGGAAAAAGAAATAAAAAATATTTATATTTAATTATTTAATGAAATAACTTATTAGGATGGTCGCTTTTATGTGGGTCTTTTAATGCTACAAAATTTCACACCTATCTGTTTATCGTATTATCGTATCTGGTTATATAGTTGTACTTTTTACAGAGTTTTCAGCAATAAAATGTGCTGAAGCATAATAACACTGTTGAAGTTTTTCCAACTTTTTTTTCCGACAGACGGAAGATAGGTAATTTCTAGATAATTTGGGTATGCTGAATTTGATGGTGTTTACAGTTTTGCCGAATTAGCTCCTGACCGCATACAAAATCTTCAAATCAAAACTTTGCCTAAAGCGTAGGGGTTTTTCACTAAATTATTCTCTGAAAGTCGGCTGATTTAGAATTCGGAGCAGTAACGAAACAGCATCCATTCCAGAAGAAATCATAGTCAATATATGCAAGCGATGTAAAACCGTTTTCAAGCGAATGAAAACTCCTGAGATCAGAGAGATAGGGCAGTACTCACTGATCAATTAGCAGGTGTAGTGTTGGGAAGTATGGAGTACTCTTTAGGATCGAGTTTTTTGGTATCCATACTTTTAGGGATCGGGTATTTTTCAGAGTACTGAGCACTTTCTTTATATATACACTTGTTGGTAACATTTCAATGATTAGTGTAGAAATCTCACAAGTTGGCAGAATTTTAACTAAATTAATATATTAATCCCAAATTACGTCAAATGAATGGCTACTTGAAAACTATTGATACTTCAAATTGAGTACAATAGTTTCTACTTAGTACTTTTGAGTTCTTTTAGGTTCCGAGTACTTTCGAGTTCTTTTGTGAGTACTCAGTATCGATACTTTTAAAAATCGGGTGCTGTCGATCCTTTTAAGTTCAGAGTGCTTTTGATATCGATACTGTCCAACACTTAAGCAGGTGAATTTTGTATCCTAAGTCTAATCGCCAAAATGTGTGGAAATTGCAATGCCCACATGGCGATTTTAATGCAAGACAGTGCCCGATATCATCCGACTTGAAGTAAACAGTACTCGAATCACTAAATTCGATATCGAACGCAACTCGATTCGAAATTTGATTTTGAGATCACGGTATTCGATAGGAGTTCGCTTCGTCAATTTTAGTTGCAATAGGGAGAAAACAGCTGTAATTTGTTTCGATTCGATTTGAAACGAGCAATCCCACGCTAGCTCGCAAGACCGTATTAACAGTATATTTCCAGATAAGGAAAACCGTATTAATAGTATTTTTCCAGATAAGGAAAATAGGGTCGAAGAAGATATTTTGACGAACATTAGAAATAAGGCCTGTTATGAGAAAAAAAAAATTAAACAAATTTTGAGTTGGGACTGTTTTTGATTTAGGGTGCGATATGTTTCTGGAACGTAAATCCTTTTATAAACATATATAACTTTCCGCATAACCGATTTCA
>NW_023477439.1:352-2801 GCF_013731165.1 Rhagoletis pomonella | reverse complement strand
TTTTTCTTTTATTTTTGAAGTGAAACTTCTTTAGCGGCGGTTGTTTGTTTGGGACTAAATTGGCAAATTCAACGGAAATTGCACACGGAAATGGTGCAACGGAAATGGTTGGGGCTGAAACAAGTGCTTCTTGTGATTATGCATATGTTATTTATTTAACAAAACCTTGCTAATAAAAGGTTAAAGAACGACACTTAGAAAAAGACCGGGAAAATTTTCCAAAACGGATCCAGGCTTTGAAAAAAAAATATCAGGGAGTATAGAGGAGCTTTTTCAGATTCTAAATCTGAAGACCTTACCCTCCGGAGGCTTATAGTTTTAAAGTAATTCGAATTTAAAGTTGCAAAAATACCGAATTTAACCTCACCTTTTGCTTTGTACACCAATTGAAGTGAAATGTCAGTGCTGCTATACATATGAAAAAATGCCTCAAAAACACAAAATGGAAGCAATAAAAAAATGCAGATAATGATCGCGCGATATTTAATAAAAAAATTTAATTATTTATTGGTCGATTTTTGATTAAAAAGTTGCATAATTTATCGAAGTATCGATTTTATAGTAAAAAGCGATGTTTTATTAAAAATGTTCATTATTCATCGAAGTATCGATTTTTAGAATATAAAGCGCTGCAGGCGAAAATTTTTAATAAAAAATCGCGCGATTTTTAATTAAAAATTTTCATTATTTATGGAAGTATCGATTTTTAGATTATAAAGCGCCGCAGGCGAAAATTTTTAATAAAAAATCGCGCGATTTTTTATTAAAAATTTTCGATATATATGGAACTATATTAATATATGGTTACTGGGTGTTTTATATAAAATCGCGCGATTTTATATAAAAAAATTTCATAATTTATGAAAGTATATTAAAAAAAAGCTTCTGCATGCGAAAAAATAAGAAGAGAATAAAAGAAATACCGTTGGAATACGGTTGCCATAAAAATATGACGATTTTACGCACAACTCCTTTTTGTGTTGGCCGCGTTTTAATAAAATCCTTTAATAGTGGCGTATTTACTTTTAAAACGTATGGCAGCACATATTTGCTCTTACTGTCGGCCATTGTTATTTCTGTTTGTTTGTGAAAAGTGGTAAAACGTGAACACAAATTTATAAACGCGTTTTACTTAATTAATTGGTGCATTATTTATAATAAAAGCATAAAATACGCATGTGAGCATTGAAAATATAATATGTAACACAAAATATAAGTGATAAGTGGCATATTTTAAAAAAATTATGGGGTGATAGTGGACATTATTTAACAACAAATTGCTAAAATACGATTAGCAATTATATCGTGAGAGTGAACAATTCATGTTGAGGAGGCCTCCCCCAACATCCTCACTAAGTTTCATGACAAAATTCCTTATACTTTCGCTGAAATTTCGATTGGTTCCGTTTTGGAAAGCCCACCCAAAAGACCAGTACAAGAATGAAAGTAAAGGTGGGTAAGTACATAGATAAAGAAAAGGATAAAGACAAAGGCAAAAATAAAAACAACAAGTAAGAAAGTCTAAGTTCGGGCGGAGCCGAACTTTAAATACCCGGCGCAAGTATTAAATATGTTTTTTCACCTTTCCGAAACCTTCCGCTAGATGGTAAGCCGGGGTGTATCAATTTTGAGTAAATTAGCGTCCTTCAATTTCGAAATATTGAAGTTTCAAGCATTTCTGAAATTTACCGTTATATGAGAAGCGGCCGTTATTTTAGTCCGATTTCTATAATTTTCAACGTTTTGCTTATATGTGGCAAGCACAATAACCACACCGAGTTTGGTACAAATTGGTAGAACGGTTACCGATATACATATATGTGATCATAAGTGGGCGGTGCCATGCCCATTTTCCAAAATTTTACCATAAACGTATTTCTTGGTAAAGAATTGTTGCAAGTATCAATTTTGAATAAATTAGCTTCAATATTTACTGATTTATTGAAGATTTTGTATTTCCCTAAATTATCGTTATATGGGATGTGGGCGTGGTTATTGTCCGATTTTAAAAAGTTTCGGCGATTTTTTATGCTGTACCAGGGCCAACAACTGTGCCAAGTTTGGAAGAAATTGCTGCAGCGGTTACCAAGATATACACATGTAACCATAAGTGGGCGTGGCTACGCCCATTTTCCAAAAATTTATAATATTCTTATTTTTCGTCGAAAAATTATTGTAAATATCAATTTTGAGCGAATAATCTCCAGTAGTTACTAAAATATCGCAGTTTTCGTATTTCTGAAAATTACCGTTATATGGGAAGTAGGCGTGGTTATTGAACGATTTTAAAAATTTTCGGCCATTTAGTATGTTGTGCGAAGGCCAACAACTGTGCCAAGTTTGGAAGAAATTGGTGCAGCGGTTACCAAGATATACACATATAACCATAAGTGGGCGTGGCTGCGCCCATTTTCCAAAAATTTATAATATTCTTATTTTTCGTCTAAAA
>NW_023477439.1:0-252 GCF_013731165.1 Rhagoletis pomonella | reverse complement strand
TAAATGTCAATTTTGAGTGAATTATCTTCAGTAGTTACTAAAATATCGCAGTTTTCGTATTTCTGGAAATTACCGTTATATGGGAAGTGGGCGTGGTTAAAGTCCGATTTCGCCCATTTTCAATACCAACCTACCTTGGATTAAGGGAAACCTACATGCCAAATTTCGTTAAGATATCTCAATTTTTGCTCGAGTTATCGTGTACACGGACAGACGGACAGACGGACAGACGGACAGACGGACAGACGGACA
>NW_023477438.1:176-2801 GCF_013731165.1 Rhagoletis pomonella | reverse complement strand
TGCTTTAGAATCTAAGTAGTTGCCACAACACTCCACCTTGCACATATTTCCTCTCTTCTCTCTCTCTCTCTGCACATTATTATGTGTGCATTCCATTCATTATTGTGGAAAATGTGGTAGAAATTTTGCTACTTTGTGGTACATTAAGTGTCTGGCATGCTTGGCTCGGTGCAAATGGAGAGCAAGCGGCGCACAGTGCCGCGAAGGTGGACAAAAATACAAAAATCGACTGTCTTGAAACTTAGATGTTTTGATGTCAAGTTACAGCTAAATCTCCAACTAAGAGAAGTTCATAAGTTATTTTGTGATAAAAACAACTTTCAGCCTCACACACCCCCTCAAAGTACACCTATTTTCTACATACCATTTCATTTCGGCGATTCGCACATAAAAGTGGTCGCAGTTAAAAATTTGTTAAAAATACATTTTTATTCCTAGCAAGATCAACTTTTGCACTTTGATAAAGATATATGTGACAAACCAAAAAATGTATGGTTCATGGAAAAAAAATTTATACAAATATTTTTTTTTTATTAATAAATAAATATATGATTAAACATACCAAAATCCGAAAATTGGTAAACTTTGGAGACAAAAACAAAAAAACATCTTGAAAGTTCGTGAAATTTTTTTTTTTGGTTATGGTAGTTTGGACCTTCTACTAACAGAAACAATCGAAATCTCTTCCAACTTTTTCCAATATTTGAAAATTTTCAATTTTGAAAAAGTGACTAAATGCCTTTTTTTTGGTATTATTTTAGCTGATCTATATTTACAATACTTTTTCTGAATGCCCTAAGATCTAAATTTTTGGTTCGCTTTTCAAAAATAAGGTGTTGAATTAAAGCTAAAAGTGCAAAAAAAAAAATTAAGAGGTACAGGGTGCTTTGAAATGAAAAAAATTATCAGCTAATTAAAATACTTAAATATGCATCACGGTATGGGAGCCAAAAACAAAGGTATACGAAGATTTACATTTATATATATATACATATATATATATATATAGAGCAATGACACCAGTTTACAAATAATATGTTAACCAATTCGGGTAAGGAAATAAATGCAATCGAGACACCTTACAGCCCCAATGATTAGACGAAAGGCGAACAAAAAGAAAATAAAAATAAATAACATACCTATTACTCTTCATCTGCATAAAGAATACTATTTTGCTTAAGCAGCAAACAAAAACAGCTTGCGAAAATGATAGTACAAATGTATGCACATCAGGGAGGTCCAATTTTTTTATATTTTTTTTTTTTTGATTGAGTCTTTTTATAATTTTGTTCTCCTAACTAATTACATTACCTGTGCAAAAATTTCAACGTTTTACTATTAGTGGAAAATGTTGCTCAACGCGAGTTTAAAATTTCATGAATTTTTCTCTGGTGCTAAGAGTCCTCTCTTGTGGAAAACAAATAAAAACCCAAAAGTTTAGTGTTTTGTTGAACGAAACAAGAGAGTTATACCTTAGAAATTATGGTTGGTATAACATGCCAAGTTCAGTGCATAAAGTTTTAGTACATGGATGTGATGTAATTAAATACTTTGATTTACCAATAGGTAATGATTTTAAAGCTATGTTTTCATTTATTTTCTTAATCTGTATTTCCACCTATTTTATCAGGTTCATTATCAGAAGAAGCCTTAGAATGTTCACACAAAAACATAAGAAAATATCGGCTTAATCATTCTCGAAAAACTGGAAGAGTACAAAGCAATACGGATTTAATGACTCGTTTGATATTATCGTCAGATCCATTAGTTGCATTTAAAAGAAATATAAAACAGAGAAACAAATATTTAAAGGGTTCTGATCTCAGCTTTAATAAATACATTGTTGAAAGTGACGAAGCAGAAAAAAGCATGGAATCATTTGAATCAGTGATCACTTCCTCCTCTTCTGAGGACACTGAAACTGAGTGATTATAACAACTAGTTCGGTTTTTATTAACATATTATATGTTATTACCATATAACAGTTATTATTACTTACTTACTTAACAGTGATTATGCTTTATTTTAAATGAAATCAAAAGAATTTTTTTTTCTAAAGGTTAACATGTAAGGAAAACCGACTTAATTTTTCAAATTACCATAATGTATTCACTTAGGAAGTATAGTTTAGACGAATTTTGACTATTAAGACTATTTTTCTGAACACTTAGCAACAATGATATGCCATATTTCATTTTTAAATAATCATGTGCAAAAACTCGGTGTTTTTTTAATGGGTACCCGTTACAAAAAACCGATTACTTTCTTAAAATTAGAGTACACTTCAGATGTAAAGTTTCAATAAATTCTGACGACTCCTTCCTGTTTTCGTAAACACCACAATCAGCAATGATTATGCCTTATTTGTCTTTCATATAGTAATGTAAAAAAAAATCTTTTTTTTTTTTTTAATGGGTACCCGGTACCGAAAAATCGATTTCATTTTTGAAATAAGCATGGCTTAGTCCTTTTAGGTGTAAAGTTTCAACAAGTTCTGAATACTATTTCGGTTTTTATAAACATATGTCTACGATGATTATGAGTTATTTTACCTTTTTATAAAATTGTAAAAAAAAAATTTTTTTAATTAAATGGTAACAGATGCTGAAAAACGTTTTTTTTTTC
>NW_023477438.1:0-76 GCF_013731165.1 Rhagoletis pomonella | reverse complement strand
ATTAAATGGTAACAGATGCTGAAAAACGTTTTTTTTTTTCTTAAATTGCGGTGATATAGTCCTTTCAGGTGTAAAG
>NW_023477437.1:0-2802 GCF_013731165.1 Rhagoletis pomonella | reverse complement strand
TATTATTTTCTACTTTTTAGTCCATTTATAAAAGCGTTGTATATTAAAAAGTTTTTTTTATATTATTTATTTTCTACTTTTTAGTCCTGTCTGAATAAAATTTTGCAGTAGATATTAAAATAATTCAACGATATTAATAGAAAGGTGCACACACATGCATTTACATATGTATGTACATACAAACGAGCACCAATTAATTTTATTTAAAGAAATGGCGTGTCGTCTATTTCCGCTGTAGCAAACGTAGTACATAGGGCGACATCTAGATGTCATCTACCTCGCCCTATTCACTACAGCTGTCGCCCTATGCACTAGGCTTTTTTATAGGAACTTTTCAAAGCTTTGCTTTGGTGTCGGACACACAACATTGAAAGTTTCTGGATCCACAACATTGAAAGTTTCTGGACGCACAACATTGCAAGTTGATAAAAGCGTTGTAAAAAGGGAGGTTATCATCTCGCCGGAATACATAACTTTGGACCACGTGAACCGTTTTCAATAATCCTTTTTCTATTAGAAAGATAGTACCTCAAGCTTCGTCCCGTAATTTGTTTTAGATATCCGATGATTGGATCATGAAGAAATTAACGGTACCCATAAATTTGAATATGAGAATTGAAGTCGGTTGTGTTCTTTCCTTAAAAACTACTTGTTTAATAAAAAGTTCTATAAACTCAAGATGCGCTTAACTTTCAAAAGTACCTAATCAAAAATTTTAAAAAAGAGTCAGTAAAAATAAATTTATGGATTCCATGAATTTTTGCACTTCTATGTTTATTTTTTGATTTCTGGTTTTCGATAGAGATGGTGATTTTTCACAATTGCTAAATTTTTTTAATATTTCAAATACCGTAAAAATTAACTGAACTCTCAAGAAAAACGAAAAATTCATATAAAACGACGGACGAGAAATGGAAAAGAAATATTCTTCTACCAAAATTTCTTAAATCAATTTGCAGCTCTCAAGAAAAAAAAGCTCGTATATTTTCGCGCTTTTTCAAGCAACAGAAATTATAATAAATATTTCTTATAATTTCCTTCAGAGCTGGATTCTTAGCTTTAAGATACATATTGTATTTGAGGTTATTAGCTTTAGGGGGGGTTTGAACTCCAAAACCTACCCCTTGTGTGCGCTAGTGATACCCCCTCATTTTATTGACTCTGTCTTAAGAACTATCCGAATAAAATTTTATGCAATTCGGAACACGGCAACCCGTCCTTGCTGTCAAAGTTATCAGAATAAACTTAGCGCAGTTCGCGTGTTTTGTTAATTTACTAATTTTTCTTCGATATAAGATGGTATGACTATAATCTCTACAGTATCAGGACATAATATTGAGTATATCTCCGTTTTTGGTTTTTTACCCGGTAGTCAGGATTTTTTCCAAAGGACCATACATTTTAATATATTTCCAAAAGTTGACAGAAAATATGGAAACATCCCTTTCAATTGAAAGGAGAATTCCAAGTAAGATTAAATATAACTTTTGTTTTCAATTATACTTTTGGAAGATGTCAAAAATGTCCTTTAAAAATATTATACTTCAAGATTTTTAATTTTGAATGAATTTTAAACCAGCTTAGTTTAATTTAAATCCTATTAATATATATAAGGATACTAAAGGATAAAAATTTAATACTGCCACATTTATACCTCAATCAACCCGAGAGGACATTTCAAACACTAAAGGAATTAATTTTGTTAATTTATTTTTTTTTAAAGGTGGAAGAGTTTGTTAAAAAGCTAAATATAAAAATTTAATATTCATCATACGCCCTGTCTGACCAATTAAAAATCGGTCTACAATTGCAAATTTTCCGGATATCCACAAATTATTCGACTAGAAAACATACCGTTTTCGAGACTTGTATACACCCTTTCAAATCCACTGTGCTTTTCCCATTAATTAATCTTTTCGATGTCCCTGCGAGAAATCCTGCCGTCCAATTAAAAATTTAAAGATGCAGAATGCATTCAAATATGGAAAACATTAAATTTTTTGCATTTCCAAAGTTCTCATTACGATTTGTTAGCCTTAATTCAAGTTATTAACTAAAACTTATTCTGCGCCCAACTATGCTATTTAGACTAAAAAACACAAATATAGAGGGTCAAGATTTGCAAACAAATTTTTTTCCATATATTCTTGGGACAGTATAATGTACATACATTGTCAGGCATATTTTTCCAGAATCCAATTTACTGCCTTTGTGAAGGGTATAAATTGAACGCGGCGGCACCGGAACAAAGCTAATAGTGTTTTTATCGCTGTTGTTACTGCATTTTGTCATACTGTTAGAAATTTATTGGCAACAAAACTGCAAGAAATAAAAACAAAAAACGAACATAAAATAATGCGATTTTACTGCCAAACTCGGTGCTAGCAAATGCATCGCAAGTGCACATCCCAGTAAAAAATGCAGGGAATAATACCAAAATCGAGCTATATAGGAGTATTGACATTCATATCCATTTCTATCAATATGCGAGTATTCCAGGAATTTCTGTTAAGTTTTTCAAAAAATTTATTTATTTCTGTCCTCGCTTATTTATCAGTTTTGGAGTAATAAACGAGCAAAGTAATATCCGAGTTAATTCTTTGTGCTCGTTCGGAGGTAGAAAGAACCTCGAAAGAATACTCTCTTTGTCCTACGTTAGGAGGGCTCAAAAGGGGTGCTCGGACATGCAATGTTAAAAAGAGTAGGAAATGCACGAGGAGCTTTGTAGTCCAATAAACCGGCTAAAAGATGGCTTTAATTTTTGAGATTTTTTTTGAAAACTTCTTTTGCGTATTTTTTTTT
>NW_023477436.1:0-2802 GCF_013731165.1 Rhagoletis pomonella | reverse complement strand
AGGATAATCGTAACAATTGGTGTCAGAAGTGGGATTGTTAAATAAATCCCGAAGGATAAACTTTTGAAAATGGCAAAAATTCAGGACTTAAAGATTGAGGAACTCAAACAGGAGTTGGAGAAGCGAAATTTAGCAACCTCCGGAAGAAAAGTGGAGTTACTATCACGGCTGCGAGAGGCTATGGAAGCAGAAGGCATCGACGTGTACAAATACGACTTCCAGGGTAAACTTGACGATGCATTCGCAAAGGATGAACAGAAGGATGAGGCCGCTTGTTCGTCGAAGGATGTGCAGCAGACATCCGGGAAGGTTGAAGAACAGCAAAAGTCTCCAAGTTCATCAACATCTATGGACATGAACACGTTATTGGCTGCCATGTCACAGATGTCATCACAGCTGTTGTCACAGATGCAAGCACAGGATACACGTATGTCAAAGATGTCCTCACAGATTTCATCCCAGCTGCAAGTGCAGGAAACACGCATATCATCGCAGCTAGATGAAAAGATTACTCAGCTACAAGAGAATTTATTCAAAAATAACGCGGAACTGAGAGAGAGACAGGATAAAATCGAGGAACGACAAGATAAAATTGAAGCGCTTATTAAGGAAAAACAGGAGAAAGTCGAAGCTAAGGTGGATGAGCTTGAAGATCGTTTCCGGGGTTTGCAGTTGAATCGTCCAGCTACTTCGACGAACGCTCCGAAGGTAAAAACCCCCTCCTTTGACGGCACGATTCCTTTCCAAGTCTTTAAGCTCCAGTTTGAGAAGACAGCTACAGCAAATCACTGGAGCATGGAGGATAAATCCGCTGCATTGTTCGTTGCATTAAAAGGACCTGCAGCGGAAATCTTGCAGACTATTCCTGATTGTGAAAGGAACAGTTACGATGCGTTAATGGGTGCAGTGGAAAGACGTTATGGTAGCGAGCACAGGAGACAGATTTACCAGATGGAGCTGGAGAATCGCTGCCAGAAATCCAATGAGACTTTACAGGAATTCGCTTCCGAGATCGAAAGGTTGGCTCATTTGGCAATTGGAGACGCATCTGGTGAGCACCTTGAAAGAGTAAAAATCCAGAGGTTCATCAACGGAATGCGGGACGTGTATACCAAGCGAGAGACGTACGCGAATCCCAAGCCAACATTTGCTGAAACTGTCTCGTATGCTCAGACGCGTGAAACGGCGGCGCTCCTAAGTAGACCAGCCTACAAAGCACATCGCGTGGAAGTGGAAACACCGGACGAGACAAATGAAATGCTGAAGAAGATTATCCAACTGCTGGGCGAGAAAAAGCATGGTTCTGGCAAATGTTTTAAATGTGGAAAGCCAGGCCACTTCGCCCGCGATTGCAGCGCAAGTTCCAGTGCGCTCAACAATTCAGCAGGACGCAAACGCAGGGCTGAAGGAGACGAAGCCAACTCCAATCAGTCGTTAAACTGAAACGAGCCAGCAGGAAGGGCCGCGTGCTGGCTCCAGAAGTTGAAGGGCCCATAATCTCCGTCTCACAAATTGGCCGGAATGCGAGCAACCTCACTATTGGTGGATGTGTGAATGGGCAGGAGAGAGTACTGACAGTGGATACTGGAGCGACACATTCCATTATTCGACCGGATTTGGCCACTTTTTATGTGAAGCCACTACCTGGAGCAAAGCTGCAGACTGCAACTGGTGAATGCACCCAAGTATTAGGAGAAGTACCATGCGAGGTAATAATCGACGATTGGGCCTCGTACACTAAGTTTATAGTGGCAGACGTTGTGGATGAAGTCATCATCGGCGTGGATTTCTTACTTGGCCAAGGCATGAAGATTGACCTCCAGAGAATGATCCTGACAGATCGTCACAGGAAAGTGCCACTTAGGGTTGGTTACGACAGCCAGTGCTGCAGCAGACGGTTAGTCTTAGAGGAAGTGTCGAAGATTCCAACAGAAACGGAAGCGGTTAGTTGGGCGGAGGTTGGCAGTGATGGAGCCGGAGTGGTTTTATCAGGAGAAGGAAGCGGTTCACTGAAACAGGAAAAGCGTGACGGTTCCGCTAGCTCAGTGAAGAAGAGGTCGCAACAAGGAAGTGGTCATGGCGAGCCAGGCAGTGTTTCCGGCAGGAGGAAAGCCACTGAACCACGTTGCAATGGTGATACGCCGGTGGCCGGAAATGGAAGCGGCTGTGGTAGCAGTAGGCGCGCTTTGAAGGGTCCTGAAAAAGGTGGTCGGCAAAAGCGAGCAGTTAAGCCGGATGCCAAGGGTGAGATTATACATGTCCGGTCAATGAAGTTAGCATCGGCGGAAGAGCGAGATGCGGAAACACTGGGAAAGTTTCAGCGTGAGGAACCGGATTTAGCAAGATGTGCTAAAGGCAGTGCAGCACGAAGGCAGGAGCCTCGGTGTCATGGACAGAGGATGCGGCATAGATCTGGTGAAAAGGGTGCCCACGAGAAGAGACATGGTCTGGTCACCACCAGTGGCCGGCAGAAGCACGATCATGTGAGATGGTGCACTCCCGGAGATAAGCCGGAAGCAATGTCCAGTAACGCATTGCGGTTGTACATGTCACAGAAGAAGAAAAGCTTCACCTTTAAGCAAAGACGTGACCGGAAAGATTCGAAGATTGACAAGCGGCTGAAGGACGCAGTGCATCGAATCCAGACAATGGGGAGACCGAGGACCAAGATGAAAGTGGTCCACTTGGAAAGACTTGCAGCGGTTGGAGCGGCAAGTGTGTCTGATCGGGACGATCAGACTTAGGTGGAGGGCAGTGTGGCGAATACTGCGGCAACACAAAGCGAACAACGAGAAATAGGCA
>NW_023477435.1:0-2802 GCF_013731165.1 Rhagoletis pomonella | reverse complement strand
TAATGTACAGACATCGACCTGTTACAATTTTATTATATGTATAGATTCCCCACTCGTCACATATCTCACGCAGCTTATTTTGATGTTTTCTCCGGTATGACGGTCAGCATATGAAACACAGGTGATCAGATCTGATGCCAAAAAAGTTCGCTCGCTGCTTTCCGATATATAGTGCCCAGTAACGCTAAAGAAGCTATCGTGTGCTCGGGAGGTCCATCCATCAACTGTTAGACATATTGCAAAGGCCTTACTTACACGATTTTTGACCGCTTCCAATGTTTCCTTGTAGGCCGCTGGAATGAGTGATGTGGACAGTGTTTTCCTTGTAGGAAGCTTGTAGTTCGGATTTAACATATTAATTAATCTTTTGAACTCTGGATCCTCTACAATACTAAAAGGCTGATATTTTTTCACCACCATTTTTACCAACTGGTTGTCGATATTGCGCTGTTTTGTCATTGGATGTGGCCTTTCGAAGTACTGACTAATTGTCCCAGCTCGTGAGGAGGTATTTGAAGGCCTCGCATCATGTACCAATTCTCGCGCTCCAGGTTGTGACGCAGAATTGTTGTTTTCATCAGATACGTTGCTCACTGATATCTCACATTCTTGTAACTCCTGCCTTGTAATTATTTGCGTCGGATGTCTTTTGTTTAAATGGCGAATAAGTCCACATGTCGACCCGTTGGAAACCGATAACACTTGGCCGCAAAAAAAGCATTTCACTTTCTTCTCTTTTTCTTCAGAGAAATGAAGCCGTACATTGCTTTTCTTTTAAGACAAATCACGAGCTTTTTTAAACACGTTAACAATATATGTATGTACAATACCTTTACTTCAATTGATACGTAGGAACCCCAATATTATTTTTTAATTAGCACCTACATTTGTGCACTAATACGCTGAATCAGTGTGAATTAATATGTATGTATGTGTTTGTAAGGCGCGAGGCAAAAGATAACGTTCGGATGAAGCAGCTCCTGTGGAAAGCGCAGAATTAGAATTTTACTTCAAAATTAGTTAAAGAATTAAGTTACTTACTTCCAAAAGAGCACGGTTACACAGAATCAACGTATTGAATGAAAATCTTCTTGAAAAACGTTCGCGGAAAACACCATTGAAAATGCGCCAATATACCCAAAAAAATTAGCGAGGCACATTTCCGCAATGCAATATCGATACTCGATACATTATGTCGTGGCGCAATTGCGTTAACTCAATGCGTTAACGCATAATAGTGCGTTTTCGCCAATGTATCAAGGCATGAAAAATTGCGTCATTACCCATCCCTACTGATAATGGGTTTTGATTTGAAATATTATTACTTTGTTTGTTTGGGAAGGCAAATACTCCGATTTATTGTTTTAATATTATCAAAGTGGCAAGGCCGTCAAAAGTTGTTTATTGAGACTACCTTCTTTTTTGTATCATGATTTGTAACAAAAACAGTTTACTGACGGAAGGAAAAAGAACTTTGTTTATTCCAAAAATACAATTAAACAAGTATTTTTACTTATGAAAAGTCTACCAAAATATAGGGAAAGCGTCGTCTTTAATAACTGCTCGGCAAATTGGACATAGCGCTTTTGTATGAATTTTGTCTGCATGCTTTTTAATATGTAGAAAATATTGCTGGAAAACTTTAAAATCTTTGCATGGAACCATGGCGCAATTAACAGGTGAAGTAATAAAACAGCTTTCTCTCTTTATCTTCTGATATTCGGCTGCCGTCAAGACAAATTTTAAAGGTAATTTTTCATATAAGGCAGTGCCAAAATCTTTCTTCTCGCTCTAAATACTTCACCTGGTCTAATTCCGCCGTGGCATGGAACAAAAAAATGTTGCCGTTCCTGTTCGCAGCATATGTATACCACAGAGAATGTTGTTTGGAGTTTTATCTTCAGTTGAAATCTCTGCATTCTGCAAATCTGCATCACTTGCTATATCCGACCTGTGGATTTTGTTTACGAAGACGGAGCGAACATGTGGTACGAAATAGTGATATAAAAATATGAAATATTTTACCTACTCTCAGACTTCTAAATTTGAACGTATGTATTCTCGGTACAAGCGTATGGGATATAATTGCGCAATAAACAGATGAAGTAATAAAACAGCTTTCTCGATTTATTTTATGACATACGGCTATCTTATAGTCACATTTTATAGGCATGTTTTCAAATAAGGCAGTGTCAAAATATTTCTTCTCACTCTAATAATACTTCACCTGTTATAATTCCACCATGGGTGGGGTGCATGCAATAACACCATACGTAATATTTCCCATTACTTGGACATTAAAAAGCAGTTTCAGAAGTGAACTAGTGTCATTTTATTATTATTCTGTTTTCTAAACGGTTATAATGACAGCAGTGCATAATTCCCAAAGGAGCGGAGGGGGGCGGTGGACGCGAGCGCGACGTCGAACGCGACGCGGCGCGCGAACGCGGACCGCCGCGACCCTGGGCACTTTTAAAATTGCAGACTTACAAATCCGTCCATTTAACTTGTTCATGTACTACTTTTTGTCAAATGTAACTGGGTAAGTATTTTGCTTTATTACTCAATTGTTAAGTTTAAAAGTTGGTCTTATTGCTCAACGAGAAATGAAATAAAGCAAATTTGTGTTATTTCACATTCAATTGGGAAATAACACTAATTTGCGTTATTTCCGTTTGTGTTATTTCACCCACATGTTATTTCAATTACATTACAATTACATTCCTCAGTAATTCTAATTAGGAATCAATTCCTTCAGTTCACAGCAAAGGAATCGATAACTTTCTCAATTCCTTGATATAA
>NW_023477434.1:0-2803 GCF_013731165.1 Rhagoletis pomonella | reverse complement strand
GGCGGTGCCACGCCCATTTTCCAAAATTTTATCATAAACGTATTTCTTGGTACATAATTGTTGCAAACATCAATTTTGAGTAAATTAGCTTTGATATTTACTGATTTATCGATGATTTTGTATTTCTCTAAATTACCGTTATATGTGATGTGGGCGTGGTTAATAACCGATTTTAAAGATTTTCGGCCATTTTGTGTGCTGCACAAAGGCCAACAACTGTGCCAAGTTTGGAAGAAATTGGTGCAGCGGTTACCAAGATATACAAATGTAACCATAAGTGGGCGTGGCTAAGCCCATTTTCCAAAAATTCATAATATTCTTATTTTTCGTCTAACATTTATTGTAAATGTCAATTTTGAGTGAATAATCTTCAGTAGTTACGAAAATATCGCAGTTTTCGTATTTCTGAAAATTACCGTTATATCGGAAGTGGGCGTGGTTACAGTCCGATTTCGCCTATTTTCAATACCAACCTACCTTGGATAAATGGAAACCTACATACCGACCTACGAGTTATCGTGTACACGGACGGGCGGACAGACAGACATTTCTTAATCGACTTCTCTATTCATTCTGAGAATTTATATATACATTTGTCTATATCTATCTCGATTTGTTTTGGCTGTTACAAACAACCGTTATGTGAACAAAGTTAATATACCCTTGTGCACAAGTGCGCTCGGGTATAATTACCAAATTTATTTTATGTCCAGAACTGTACATAGATATGTCTGTATTACATATATACATACATACATACGAGTATAACAGCTGATTCCGTACGGAAGGTGCGACCAGTATTTACTAGACTTTAAGCAAATGACGTTTGACGAAAATTGATGTTAAGTACCACGGTCGCAGCCAGGATTTTTTTTCGTTCTAGGAAAATATTTTTTTTGTTTTCCCTTTTATTTCAACATATTTTGATTAAAAGAAAAATACTCATAAAAATAAAATATTTCACACCAACAAAGAGAAATATATTCGCTAATCGCATTTGCCTGAAAATTTTAAAATGCACTTAGTGGCATTGTGCTACTATGATAGCACGGCCGAGTAATCGTAGTCAACTTATATACAGTAGACTGCATCACTCCCATACAAAAAAAATCGGTACTATTTTTCCACTGGAATTATTAAATCTATTATATTTTAAGAATTCCACCAAAATATCTCGCAAAAATTTTAAGATTTACGTGAGCTGGACCGATTTGAAAATACCTCCAAAAATTTAGTTTTTTATTAATAAAAAGTTTTTTTTTAAATATTTTTTTTTTAATTACCTCTTATGACTAAACAGTTTAAGCTTAAAAAGTTTGCACACAAATATTAAAAAAAAAAAATTTGAACGGAATCATAATAATGAGATTTTTGATACTGTGTTTGAAAGACTGGTTTAAGAAAAACTTGAATAACTGAGCCAAAACCTTACAAATTTAGACCTTTTAGTAGGGAACGAATTTTTTGAACATAAAAACTTATAAAAAAGGCAAAATCAAATAACGAAATAGCCTAGAAAAGGCAAAATAAAATAGCAAAATAGGCAAGAAAAGGCACTAGAATAAGAAAAAAAACGCAAATAAGGCACCAAAAAAAGACAAAAACTGAAAAATAATAAAAAATACATTTATTTTACAAGTAAAAAGAGCAAAACTATGAACTATTTTCATTATATCGACTCCTTTGCGCAAAATTATCGTATGTTACAAAAACAAAATTTTACAGGTAAGTGTTTTTTGTATTTTTCTCTGCTTTGGCTAGCACCATCAAAGTCAAAGTTTAGATTTGCTGAGAAAATTGAGAAAGATTTTTTTTGTAGAAAGGTCTCTACATTATAATTTCTTAGCCCATATGATAATTCCACCCACAAACAACAAACAAAGAAACAATGTCACATACGATAAAATTTACAGTAAATTTTTGGGGTAGCTATTGGGATTCAAGCCGTAATATTTGAACAGGTTATGGGTTGTAAAACAAAGTTGTATCAAAAGGTGAATTTCGTAAAAATGTAACATACGATAATTTTTCCCAAAGGGGGGTACTTTGAATCTTTGACTATTTTCTCTTATCGAGTTTTTTATTCACAAAACTTTACTCTATAGTTTAAGTAACATCGAACCACAAGATGCATTTGGACTTTTTCTGGCAGCATTTTCATTAGATTTTTGCGAAAAAATGTTTTGAATATACTAAACGTGAGCTTGACGTGGGTTGATACAAGTGGTGCCCAATTTAAATATGGAATGTTTAAAACTTTCATATTAGCAGAAATAAGGCCTTTTCCCTTGCCTCTTACAATTAAAGGTAGAAAAAAAGGCAAAAAACTCAAATGAGTATATATGGAATCAGGGAAAGCTAAATCGTGGACATTCTTAATCGAATATAATCTATCTCTTTAGCAGAAAAAAAATCCATAAAATCCGTTCCCTGCTTATGAAGTACCATTGGTAAGATATTTTATCACCCTTTTAATTTCCTTGCGAATAAGCTCATTCAAAGTATGGGAGAAGAAGGTAAGATAAACGAGTGTCATTCCATGTTCCATGACTAAAGAAAAAATTGGGACGTGAATGAGTTTTTCCGCAAATAAATATAAAGGGTGCGAAAATACCTTTCCACTGATGTCTCTTAAGTCTATATCGGTAAAGTTTTGGAGCAGTTATTCAAGTTTTTCTTACACAAATCTTTCAAAAAAGTTAAAAAATAGCATCATAAATCTCATTTTTATGATTCCGTTGATACAATTCTTTAATTTTCTTATGTAGATTTTTTGAGCTTAAACTGTTTTGTCATCCGAGGG
>NW_023477433.1:0-2803 GCF_013731165.1 Rhagoletis pomonella | reverse complement strand
TTTCAAATCGTCGTAATCGTCTTCGTCATCATCACCATCTTCCTGGTTAATGTCGTCACCGTTAAATTCATGCGTACTTGTCGGCAATTCCAACGAACTGTCCGTATCTTCCATGTCCATGTCCAACTGTTCGATGTGTTTCAGTGAGGCAAATTCACCATAGCTATTGTCATTTTGTGGTCTCTCTGGCCTTGGCAATTTACGGCCTCTCTGTGAGAGTAAACTGTCCAGTGCGCTTTTGGAGAGACTACGTGTTGACGAAACCATTGCCGTGTCTATGGCATCACCGAATGTGTCAAAATGATCAATTGATTTAGTATGTCCATCTAAAGAGGCGGCGCCGCCACCACCTTTGCGTCGACGCATAGGTGAAGCTGATGGTAGTGGTCGAGATTTGGGCGTTTGGGAAGGGGATGGGCGGTAATATTTAGATTTGCCTTTGGGGATAGGAAGGGATGAATGATGGGAGAGTGGTGTATGATGTTTGAAAAAATGTTGTGGGTCATGATAGGAAGTGGTGGAAAATAAAGTAAAAATAAAAAAGGAAACCAAAATAAAGAAATTAGTTTTTGAAAATATGAAAGTAACATAATTTTTAAAATATAATAACTATGTATTTTATAACTTCATAAAATCAAATTTAAAAAAAATATCAAATACGAATCAGTATTTTGTATAATCGCACTGATCAGAAATACATACATACATCGAAAGCAAATTTTATTTATGAACATAAATTAGGCTGAAATAAGAATTAAGCGATAAGGGTAATACAATTATGTAACTGAAAATTGTTATGAGCGGGAGACATCTGCTGTAGTTATAGGCAAGAATCTGTTAGAATAGCACGCTTATTTTTATACACATGTCGTAGTCTAGGTCGAGCAAAACACGAAATTGTGTTACGGCCTTTTTAAATACCCTGAAATTTCCAACCAATTACTTTTTTTTTGGCATGTGAAATATTTTTAGTCTTTAAGATGTATTGAGTTTCGCAAAGCATGGATTTATTCGTCCGCCAGGTGACGCATGATACATTTATTTCGAAAAATATGTATAGCTCAGTGCCACCTAACGGTTCTTGGCGTTATTATCAGACGTAACGCAGCACTTTACATCAAGGAATACACCTGCGAGGCCGACTAAATATAGCGCAGAGTTACACCCTATGAGTGGTGCCGTTGCTTTTGCTGAATATTACCGATGCAGAGAAAAAAAAATCGATGAACCGAATGACAACACGTTAGTGTTTCTTCTAACAGTTGACTCAAGCCACGCGGCGCTGTTTGGTTTCGAACAGTATTCTCTCGAGTACTGGGATTGTGTCTCGAATGAACTTTCTCTCACCCCGTTATTAATGAGAGAGGAATAAGTAGTTCAATAAACGCCACATATTTCCAGAAATTAAAGCAAGATCTATAAAAGGGTCCACATAACACCAACACGCCGAAAGCCCAAAGAAGTAGTCGAGAAGGAGAAAAGGCTTTTCGAGCGGAAACCTGAAAAGCATCCATTCTGCTCAAAAGTTTAGGCATAATTTAGAGAAAATTAGTATTTCAACCTCGTTCAAAAATACATAATTCTCCTCCATCCTCTCTTTTTTTGTGACAAATTGTAATATGTCGTGAACGAGAACAGCCAGCAAAAAAATTCAGGAAAAACACTTTCGTTGGATAAAAAATTTCTAAGCCCTTTCAAGTGACCTTCAAAGGCAGAGGTGTTTCAATTGCTTTCCTTTTTTGGCCTAAAAACAGTATGCAGTGAGCTTTTAAAAAAGTTTTAACCACCCATTTTTGCTGCTATTGCGTGAAGAAATCCATTTCGATGGTCGCAGGAGCCGAAAAACGTATTTTATTTGTTTTTTATGAATCCACTAGCAATTACCCGGCGTGCTTCGCTGCGCCTTAAATGTATTTTTGTGTTGTAACTCTCCCCCTAAGCTCTTATGGCCTCATTTACAAAATATTTTTAAAGAACTTTATGAAGTTAGATTTAAAAAAATCGATCTATGAAGCATTGTTTATTTTTTTTTTTGAGTTAATATATTTTCGAAGGTAATTAGAAAATATGTAAAGAACCGACTTTCTCTTGGAAATTTAATTTATAATCTTATAACTGGAGTCTACTATCGCACCCTTTCCTCAAACGTGTATTGATTCAATATTCAAATAACGTATATTTATATAATTTGAAAAAATCTCCCTACTATACAAATATGTACAGCAATATTAAATAATATTTTCAAATGTTGTGAGAGGGAGTAACAAAACAAAATTACTTTTAAGGCGCAGCGAAGCACGCCGGGTATTCGCTAGTGTCACATGAAATTAACTGAGCAAAGTACAATGAATAGCTGTTAAACAATGGCACCATCTACTTTAAATGAAACATACTTATTTTCGTGGGGGATACTCACACACCATATACTTTTCTATTGAAATTTTTCCTGAATTTTCCTAGCTATAAACCTCCAACGAATGCAAAACCGTGAAAATCGGTTCGTGCGTTCTGGAGTTATAGCGTCAGGAAGGAAAACCCTACTTATTTTTATATTAATTTTTATATTAAAGAAGATTAAAGAACTGTCCGCATTACTCAATTTTATTTTTCACTAAAACGGTATTCATGAATTTTTTAATTTTTTTTTATTTGCTTCCGCATACTTTTGACATAACAGCTTTCATTTTATGCCGATATTAAACAAATACAGCCTAAGTTTACCCGGGTCCACGTTTTGGTCTGTATCTCGTGACCCAAGTCACCCAGCTATATGAAAAGTGCTCAATCTTAAAGCATTCATGAA
>NW_023477432.1:0-2804 GCF_013731165.1 Rhagoletis pomonella | reverse complement strand
TAGTGATGAAGAGTTTTACCTTCTTCAGACTGACTCGTTTACACAAATGACTTTGAAAGGCGCTGGTGTTAAATACAACACCGACCCTTTTTCTTATCTCTGTTCAATTTATCAGATATGCTCGAAGGGAAATGACAATAAACATGTCCAATCAGACAATCACGTATACTAAATAACTGCATAAATAGTATATTCATGCGCATATACTGATGTACAGTGCCGTGCAAAAAAAAAGACGTAACATCGATTGCTCGCGTTATACATAAAATCGTTGTGTCTAAGTATGTAAAGTGTTGATACCTGGGCTATCAAGGGAACACTCGGACTATGACGAGCAAGGACACATTAGGTTTCCTCCTAGCAACACGCCTGACACAAACTGATAAAAGTAACCGAGTGATTACAAATGCGAAAGCCGAATGAGCTATTTAAGTTTTTGGGCCTTAAAAATTACCGGGATTTCATGGCATTCTCCCGGCCGAGTTGCAGTAATTACGGGCTATTAACTCCCCCCGTATATTACGGCCATTATAGGGAGCTCGCTTAACATGGGCTATATACCGCTAGGCTGGAGAGAGACTAAAATCTCCTTCATACCCAAGGCAGACATATTAACGGAAAATACTTCAGACTTATAAGGTTGATGTCTTTCTTCCTCAAGATTTTAGAGAGCATAGTTGATGAATACCTACGGGGCGGGATAACAAATAATAGACTCTCCCCAGCGCAGCGTGCCTACACGAAAGCCAACCTACGGTAACCGCTTTACTTTCGCTTGTCGGGTTTGTAAAAATGGGGTAATCAGATAATAAGTATGCCTTGGTTGCTTTTGTAGACATAGAAGGCGCCTTCAACAACATGAGTGCAAGTGCCATTACAGGTGCCTTAGAAAATTTTGGTCCATACTCGTCAGGCGGAAAATAACTGCTAGGTTAGGCAACAACACACTAAGCAGAAAGGTCGGTAGATTCACTCATCTCTTCTTCTCTGGAACTTGAAAGTGAACTGCTTACTGCTGACCGTAGAGAGAGGAGGTTTCCACGTCACTACGTATGCTAATGATCTGGCCGCCGCTTCGGCACTCAGATTAAAAAGTGGAAGGATCGGCGGTTTGGTCAGCTCTATACTTCACGCTCTTCAAGACGAACATGCCGTGTTTTAACAGAGGTATAATTAGGATACTCATGGCAACCTGCAATCTAGTGTTTAGAAATAGCATTTTGCAAGAGGCCGAAGCCAATAGGTCACGGTTTGATGAAGGCACTTGTACAACAGCTAGGCTACTATGGCCGAAAATGAATAAGAAAAAACAGAAGAACTGTGGAGCCTCCCAAGGGAGGACATTTCGAAGTTCATAGCCTGTGTAACCAGTCGTTGGGTATTTGGTAGGCACTCTTCGAGATTAGTAGTATTATCCTATGAATTTTGAAAAAATTGTAGAGATGAAGAATAGAAAGCAACCGTCGAACACTTGTTCTTTAGTTGCCCAGCTTTAGTTAGTTCTTTAGCTCTGTCACGGGAAATATCCGGTGTAGGAATAAAAGCAATTCTACACGTCATAAGAACTTAGAAATGGTTCCATGAACAAAGTCAATGTGTTTCACAGTGGTATCACAATGGAGGGTGTAATTGAGTTGGTCTTTTTGGACTGACTTCCACATTAACCTAACCGAACCTAGATTAGGAAGTAAACACTAGCAACATTCTTGGCACGTCCACAGGAACAGTAGTACTGGAAATCGTACTGCTATGAGTTTAGGCGGAGTCGTAAAAAGAGCTAAATTTTTTATGCGCGTATCCGAAAAGCTCTGTTGATGCAGAACTTTCTTAGGAATACTTATCCAGGACCAAAATAATTTTTTTCCAGCAATAGTTTATTATCACCGCAAATTCCTAAGAGGCAGTCAAAAGTTTTTAATTCAAGAACCTAATTGTAAGAGAATTGGAAGAATGTGATTAGTTACAAGCGGGGTCATTATTTTAGAACCTAAGGCTTCCGTGCACTATCTGGCACCAAATGCTGATTATATTCGCAAAGAGATTGAGACAAGTTTGTGCGATTTCTCAAACGAAAGGAGCAGCGCTCTTGAACCAATTAATTTTTTGTCGACCACTCCCTTGGTTTCAAACAGTGACGCTTTATAACTTTCGTTAAAAAAGAAATACTAAATTTTACAGCTAACACGCAAAGCAAAAGCAATAAAATACAAAAACAAAAATTAACTAATATTAAACAAAACAACTTTTCTGCCAGTCAACATCTCCAGGTAGGCAACCGACCAGTCAGTCAAAGCTCGCCCCTTTAAAATGATCCCTCTCTTCCCCGCCGTGTCACTCCAGCCAAAACTAACACTTTCGTAAATAACTACAAGAAAAAATGGTAAACTTGACAACGAGCCGTTAATTGATTTTGGTAGCTGCTCTTTGGCACTGAGCGAATATGCGCTTGACGCTTTGCCAGTCCGCCAGACAATCAGCCTGCGCACGCACCCGCACCGAAACCGACACTCTTCTTGGCTTATTTGCTTGTGAAATCTGTGCTGTGAACCGGAATTGCGACGATTTTGGCGGGGGTGGTGTCGACGGCGGCGTTTCTCATGTCTGGTTGTTCAGCAAAGCATGTTGTTTGTATGCTGATTTTTGTGTTCGCTGTAACTTTTTCATTAGTGCTTTAATTAATAATGTAGGTACTGACGTTGTTATATGTAAAATTAGTGTGAGTTTGTGTGTGCTTTACAAAAAAAAATATATTCCAAATAACTTGCTTGTGTTCATCGGCGTAGCCAGAATTAAAGTAAGGGGGG
>NW_023477431.1:0-2804 GCF_013731165.1 Rhagoletis pomonella | reverse complement strand
TAACAGAATATATTTTTTGGTGCATAAGGGCGAAATTTTATATATCTGTGTTCGTATGGAAAAGTAGCTTATGTCGAAAGGTTGGCTTTAGTATAATGCGGCAATCCCTTTATTTTTTAAACGGCAAGGAATTTTTTGATGAGACTTAATAAGAATATTGACTTGCTAGTATCGGAACTATTTCTTCCACGTTTATTTGCTAAAAGTTGTTCAACGGCTTACCGCCAGTGAGTCATTCGCAATCGTATGCTGCGAATGCCGATTTATACTAAAGCCAGCCTTTCGACATAAGCTACTTTTCCATATGAACACAGAATATAAATATGCTTGAAAATTTGCAATATTTATTTCTGAAAAAATTATTGTTTGAGGACTAATATACACACACCTCATCATCGAATTTCGTCCTGCAAACTTTATTAACTTTAAAAGATATATTAAAAAGAAGATGTAAGAAAAAGATGTATTAAAAGCACATGTTCAAAACCTATTCGTCCTTGTAAACCAAAAAACTTGATTGCTTTTAAATTCTACAGAATTTTCTCTCTCATTTGGTACCCATATTGTTATTCTACATTGCACTGCATACATATGTATGTATGTATGTATTTTTTCATTTCAAGGAACAAGATAAGAGATGTTCGTTAGGCATTATATTTTTGTTAATAAGAAATTAAATTATAAAAAGAAAATGAAAGAAATAAGAAAATATCCCCCCCCAAATCCCAGTCGGCCGAGAAACCCGAGTTTGGTTAACAATTACACTCTTGGTATTCTACTTCCGGAACAATTTCGTGCTAATTGAAATTTTTTTCTGATATGGCCATTTCTAATAGATTTTGTCGCTGAACTCAAATCTGAAAAATATGCACAGCATTTTAAAATACATCTCTTGTCCTTTTACAAACCGCACAGTGTTCTTTTTGAACAATGCATGCGAATTAATCGTAGCGCTTTCGACAGAAGCAGCATTTTGATACGAAACAAAATGGTTTTCAAAGCTAAAGTATATCCCTTTTAATTGTGGCCATTAAGCCACAATTACCCCTTGACCTTAAAAAAAAAATTGGTCAAAAGTACTGTTCTTCGAAAGAAACATGCAAAATCCACGATATCTATTCCAAAACAAAAAATTTATGTATTTTATTGTACTAGCATTATAGATTTTGAGACGAGCAACACGATTCCACTGTTCAAAATTCGAAAAAAATGTGAACACCTTGATTTAAAAATTGCATTATTTATTGCATTTTTTTCTATTTGCAGCTGCGCATCTTTCACTAAATTTTATATCCCTCGAACCATTGTTGCCAAACATGGGCTTTTCCTACCAAAACTGGTAGTTTTTTTTCCATTTGGTAGGTTGGTAGGCTTGATTGGATTTTGGTCGGTTTCGGGACAATGAGTAATAGTTATTTGCGAAAAATAGAAAATATGTACGTATGTATATCCAAACATTTTAGCAGCCCTTTTTACACAAATATTTCACCGGTGCGTTCGTATAATGGCGGCCGCAAACATGTAAATATACCTGATTCCTAAGTACAAACGTATACCTTATTATTGCCAATATGCAATACGGACATCCATATATCGTCACCTAAGGGTGAAAAGGTGCCAAGTCCATTTTTGAAATTTTTCAAGAGAGACGAAAAATCGATGTAGTTTCGTATTACCTGTCATTCTGCATCAAAAACTAAACTTTGAAAAAAAAATGGACTTGGCAACTTTTCACATTTAGGTAGCGATATAATTTATGGCGTACTTGGACCAAGATTCCAGAAAAGTCTGCCAGTGGGCTCGTACTCAACCATATTTCAGGCGGAGGTCTTCCCAATCGAAGTTTGTGCGCGCGAATGTCATCATAGAAGGAAAATGAGGCCAGAATAAATATTATGTCGGAAATCCAGGCAGCGTTAAAGGCCTAAGAGTCTTTTAAAACGGCGTCAAGGCTTGTGAACTCTTGAATCACCTGCGAGCCCACAATAGCTTCACGCTGTGGAGGGTTCATGGATATGAAGGGTTTCAAGGCAACGAAAGGGCTGACTGTCTCGCAAAGCGTGAAGTGCAAATGGGTTTGCATGGTCCCTAGCCTTTCTGCGGTACATCTAAAGGATACACTGCAGACCTACTTAGGAGCTAACTGGGAATAATCTCAAATTGCTGCCCACTGGCGGAAGTCAAAGGGAACAAGACAATCGAAGATATGAATAACTCTTTCCAGCAGGATCTCCGAAAGACACCTTGAACTTAGAACTCTTACTGCCAACCTGACAGCACACTGAAAGTTAACGTACGGTTTTAATGAAATGGGCCTGTAGAGATGGACTGTAGGGCTTGTCGGCTGGTGAAAGAAACCCCAGAGTATATTCTATGTGCCTGTCGACGAAGCATGAATCGTAGATTGATACACCTTGGAGAACGATTGCCTTCTCCATCTAAAATTTGGAACAGTGCCTCATCCAAAGTGCTGAGCTTTTTAAATAGCCTAAGGTTGGAGTGATTACAATTTGGATTTAGCACAATATATCTTCTTAGGTCACAGCGCGGGTATATTCGACGTAATAATAATAATATCGTCACTAGACACGAATAAACACGACACGAAAAACTCTTTGGGCAGTTCTGGGGAATACTGTTGCACTCGAAAATATAGTTGACCGCGGACATAAGTTTATGGGTCTTTCTTCGCTGTCAAAGAGGCTAACGCGGCTTTATTTGCCGTCACCTATGTTAAGAGTCTTTCTTCGCCGAAATTTTTTTTACGCCTCTTTTTTCGCTATCAACTTTTGAGCTCGCGTCTA
>NW_023477430.1:0-2804 GCF_013731165.1 Rhagoletis pomonella | reverse complement strand
CGAGTATATTTGGGAAATCCCTCAAGGTTTCGAGGATAATCGTAACAATTGGTGTCAGAAGTGGGATTGTTAAATAAATCCCGAAGGATAAACTACTGAAAATGGCGAAAATTCAGGACTTAAAGATTGAGGAACTGAAACAGGAGTTGGAAAAGCGTAATTTGGCCACCTCCGGAAGAAAAGTGGAATTATTATCCCGTTTGCGGGAGGCTATGGAAGCTGAAGGCATCGACGTGGACAAATACGACTTCCAGGGTAAATACGACGATGCATCCGCAAAGGACGAACAGAAGGATGAGGCTGCTTGTTCGTCGAAGGATGTGCAGCAGACATCCGGGAAGGTTGAAGAACAGCAAAAGTCTCCAAGTTCATCAACAGCTATGGACTTGAACACGTTATTGGCTGCCATGTCACAGATGTCATCACAGCTGTCGTCACAGATGCAAGCACAGGATACACGCATGTCACAGATGTCATCTCAGATGCAAACACAGTTGTCAGATATTTCGTCGCAGCTACAGGCACAGAAGATACACGTATCACAGTTGCTGGAAGTCCAGGATGCAAAGATTACACAACTGCACGAGAATTTGGCTAGAGATAACGAACAAATCAAGGATAGACAGGATAAAGTCGAGGCTAAGGTAGAAGAGTTGGAAGGTCGCCTCCGAGATATGCAGTTGAATCGTCCACCTTCTTCGACCAGCGCGCCCAAGGTAAAGACTCCATCTTTTGACGGCACGATTCCTTTCCAAGTCTTTAAGCTCCAGTTCGAAAAGACGGCTACAGCTAACAACTGGAGCATGGACGATAAATCCGCTGCTCTGTTCGTGGCATTAAAAGGACCTGCAGCGGAAATATTGCAGACTATTCCCGACTGTGAAAGGAACAGTTACGATGCCTTAATGGGTGCAGTGGAGAGACGTTATGGTAGCGAGCACAGGAGGCAGATTTACCAGATGGAGCTGGAGAATAGCTGCCAGAAATCCAACGAGACTCTACAGGAATTCGCCTCCGAGGTTGAAAGGTTGGCTCATTTGGCAATTGGAGATGCATCTGGCGAGCACCTCGAAAGAGTAAAAATCCAGAGGTTCATCAACGGAATGCGGGACGTGTATACCAAGCGAGAGACGTACGCGAATCCAAAGCCAACATTTGCTGAAACTGTCTCGTATGCTCAGACGCGTGAAACGGCGGCGCTCCTAAGTAGACCAGCCTACAAAGCACATCGCGTGGAAACACCGGACGAGACAAGTGAAATGCTGAAGAAGCTTATCCAACTGCTGGGCGAGAAAAAGCATGGCTCTGGCAAATGTTTTAAATGTGGAAAGCCAGGCCACTTCGCCCGCGATTGCAGCGCAAGTTCCAGTGCGCTCAACAATTCAGCAGGACGCAAACGCAGGGCTGAAGGAGACGAATCCAACTCCAATCAGTCGTTAAACTAAACCGAGCCAGCAGCAAGGGGCGCGCGCTGGCTCCCGCAATTGAATGCCCCATAATCTCCGTCTCGCGAATTGGCAGAAAAGCGAGCAACGTTACTGTTGGTGGATATGTGGACGGACATGAGCGAGTACTAACTGTGGATACGGGCGCATCACATTCCATCATTCGACCGGATTTGGCCACTTTTTATGTGAAGCCACTACCTGGAGCAAAGCTGCAGACTGCAACTGGTGAATGCACCCAAGTATTAGGAGAAGTACCATGCGAGGTAATAATCGACGATTGGGCCTCGTACACTAAGTTTATAGTGGCAGACATTGTGGATGAAGTCATCATCGGCGTGGATTTCTTACTTGGCCAAGGCATGAAGATTGACCTCCAGAGAATGATCCTGACAGATCGTCACAGGAAAGTGCCTCTTAGGGTTGGTTACGACAGCCAGTACTGCAGTAGACGGTTAGTCTTAGAGGAAGTGTCGACAATTCCACCAGAAACGGAAGCGGTTAGTTGGGCGGAGGTTGGCAGTGATGGAGACGGAGTGGTTTTACCAGGAGAAGGAAGCGGTTCACTGATACAGAAAAAGCGTGACGGTTCCGCTAGCTCAGTGAAGAAGAGGTCGCAACAAGGAAGTGGTCATGGCGAGCCAGGCAGTGTTTCCGGCAGGAGGAAAGCCACTGAACCACGTTGCAATGGTGATACGCCGGTGGCCGGAAATGGAAGCGGCTGTGGTAGCAGTAGGCGCGCTTTGAAGTGTCCTGAAAAAGGTGGTCGGAAAAAGCGAGCAGTTAAGCCGGAAGCCAAGGGTGAGATTATTCATGTCCGGTCAATGAAGTTAGCATCGGCGGAAGAGCGAGATACGAAACGACGGCGGGAGTTTCAGCGTAAGGATCCGGATGTAACAAGATGTGCTGAAGGCAGTGCAGCACGAAGGCGGGAGTCAGGGTGTCAGGGACAGATGATCCGGCATAGATCCGAAAAGGGTGCCCACGCGAAGAGACATGGTCTGGTCACCACCAGTGGCCGGCAGAAGCACGACCATGTGAGATGGTGCACTCCGGATGATAAGCCGGAAGCAATGTCCAGTAACGCATTGCGGTTGTACATGTCACAGAAGAAGAAAAGCTTCACCTTTAAGCAAAGACTTGACTGGAAAGATCCGTTGAAGACTGACAAACGGCTGAAGGACGCAGTGCATCAAATCCAGACAGTGGGGAGACCGAGGACCAAGATGAAAGTGGTCCACTTGGAAAGACTTGCAGCAGTTGGAGTGGCAAGTGTGTCTGATCGGGACGATCAGACTTAGGTGGAGGGCAGTGTGGCGAATACTGCGGCAACACAAAGCGAACAACGAGAAATAGGCA